>NW_019175013.1:0-50000 GCF_002260705.1 Seriola dumerili | reverse complement strand
TGTGTGTGTGTGTGTGTGTGTAGGACAGGGACAAGAGGGAGAGTGATGTGGCAGTAGTGCCTGAGTCTGCCACGAACACTGGAAGCCGGTGGGAAAGCAGAGCCATAGCAACAGAATAAATTAATGAACAGGATTCGAATGCTACGTTTAACACAAGGTACAAGATCTCACACTCACACACACTCACACTCACACACACACACACACACACACACACACACACACACACACACACACAATGACACAAACAAGCACAAGCCATGCCAGCTGGTGGTTTCATATTCAACACAGATAACCTGGTGATGCAGGCTGGGCTAGAACTACATCTCCAACTGTAAAACATCCAGCCAGCAGCATTCACTACACTGAACATCATGTTTTAAGTTCTTCTGAACGTATCACACTCTTTAACTTGATGTAAACCGATCCAATCTAAAGCTTTTTCTCATCACTTCATTTTGTTCCACTCAGCTCCATTATAGTGACGTTCATCTAAAAAGAATTTCCTCAATACGAAAAAGTCTGATTATGAACCACTTTATTATCAAACAGACTTTTGTGGAGGAGACTGTTTTTTTTATGTTACACCACAAAGTATTTGACTGAGTAAAAAAATCCCCACTGGGAACATGTGCTCATACCTGTCCCGGACAGGCATGAGAGAGAGCATGAGACCTGATATCCTCGGAGCCAGTGATATTCAGAAAATAGTCTGCAGCGCCCCCTTCAGGAGAAGAAAGAAAAACACCGTGGCCAAGATTCAAATGACAACCATTCAGGATAGGTTTTCAGTGATTATACAGGTAGACCTAATGCACTTACTATTCCTTTGATTGTGCAATTCAGTCTCTAGATTAACATCAAAACAAATTTCAAGCCATTTTCAAGCAATCAAAAAGTGCAAAAATATTTTTGAGGAACATAGTAAGAACTGATTTCATGTGTTTCAGTGACAGATTATTGTGCTTTGGATATATGCCGGTATATGCTTTCCTACAACATCAGCTGATTGTTCTTGCCCTAGACACAGTGCTGTGTAACCTTGTTATGGCAAATATGCATATTTGACAATTAAAGTTGATTGCACTGAGTATACAGGCAATTTTAGGTGCCAGTTAATGTTGAACAGATGAAAAAGAACATTGATAGGATTATTGAGTGATGTAATGCCAAAACCTTAGTCAAATAAGTTGCAAGTAGCTGGAATTTGTTTAAACGAACTGTCTAAAACTGTCAATGATGCTGAAACTTGACACTCAAATGTTCCTTTTTAATATTCCTGTCGTTCTGTCTGTCTACCGTCCACAGTGCAATCTTTGTTGAAACAAAGGATGGTAAATGCCTTTTGGAAAAACCTGTCTGGAAGAAGTCTGTTAGTGGTTACAGAAGGTATAAAGTGATAACACTACCTCACCTGTCACTAAAAATATGGGTGAGAATTTTTTTTTTTTTCTGACTGAAGACACAAAAGACTTTTTCCCACATTAAAACAGGGTTCAAAAATGAAATAACATTAAATTTGAATGCATTGATTTTTACTTTTTTATTGTACAATATTACAATTACATTTTGTACAAATGCTGTTAACAAAAAAAAATACAATTCAGGCTAGATGGAAAAATGTTTGCTCATGGCCTGAAAATAACAGTGTCTTTGAGCACAGCACTGAACCTTCATGCAGCAGTGGAGGGAGCACCTGCTGCTGCTGCTGCTGCTGCTTTGAAGGACAGCCACACACACACACACACACACACAGGTGGGGTAGCATGGCTTCCTCCGGATCAACCAATCAGATGTTCAAAATATGGGTGGACAAAAACAGCAAGGTGGTAACCAACATCAGATTCAAATGAAGATCATGTACTGACACGGTTGCATAAAAATCCAGTTTGAGTGCCTGTGTGTTGTAATGACAGAGGAGAAGGGAACAAGGGACATAAGGTTGTTGTTCGGTTCTTGTTTGGTCCAAGTCCAATATGTTAAGAAACCAATCTGCAGGGTCAGGGGTCATCAGGTGGGCCTTAAGAGCGGGTATACTTCCCCCAGATGTGCAGCATGAAGACTGAAGCAATGAAGAGCAGACTCATCACCAGCACTGGCACTGGACCACTGTCACAACAAAGACACACTGATTAACACTCAGATTAACACACATACACAGACACACACAAAATCCCATCATTTTCTGTAACCCCAACCAAAGTGAGAGTCTCAGTTGAGTGGCTGATTTTATTGATGAGCTTCGGAAACAAGGAGGGGCTCTCATCTGTCAAGGAGGGATTGAGTTGGGGGAGGGGTGGAGGGGTGCATCACTAAGTAGCAGTATTGCCATGCCAACCATCTCCTCCGCGCCCCCCTCCTCCCCCTGTCAGAAGGCTGTAATTGAGTTGACCTTTCAGAGTGGATCCTTTAATGAAGCTTTGAGGCCGGTGTCTAACGCAGAAACAAACATGCACTCGATATACAGCACTGTATGGCGAGTCTGCCCTCCTTCGACTGCTGGAGAGACACACTCAATAACCACCACAGCACCATCGATCAACCATGGCTGGCTATGACCAGAAGACAGGATGCTTTCTCTAATATTTGGGGTGAGGATGCAGCAGAATGGAAGTTTATGAGTTAAAGAGTTTTCTAAATATGCGCTTTCCTAACGCACATAATTGTATGTGTGTGTAGATAGACACACACTTAATGAAACAGATTTGTTTTACCACAGTGGCGCGTCTGCCCAATTTCCTACCATTAAACATTCCTCCCATTCTACCCGATGAACATAAATGACATTAATGGAGGTGCAAGTGTCGGAAATCCTGTGAATTAGTGTCTGTTTTTGAGTGGATGTAAGTTAAAATATTGAAGGGTAAATTTGTTGTACGTGTGTATGTTGTGGAGTGTGTGTTGGGGGGGGTATAACTGCTTTACAGCAGCTGCTTTTATAAGCTGCACTTACACTTTGAGGCCTGGTGAGTCTTCTGTGTAGAAGCGCCACATGCCACCAGTGCCAGCTGATCCTGTGGTCCTGCCACCGCTGCGTGTACCACTGCTAGTAGCTTTCCTGTGGAAAACACACACACATGCATAAAGTAACCATAGTAAGACTGATACAGTATTTGAGTGAGGAAATTTCTCATTATTTTGGCCTTAACAAGACAATCCCCCACTTATCATCCAGCAGTATGTCAAAACTTAATGATCACACTAACTGCAACCAAACTTTTGAAAACCAAGCTTCAAAAACCAACTCAAAAGAATCTTGAGACCATTAAATCTGAATGTACGTAAGCCATTTACCAAAAAATATATGCCATTATACACCTTATTCAGAGAGTAACTCCAACTACAGTAGCGGGTGATGAAAGAGTGGAGTGATTCATGGCTGCTTCACTCATGTGATGAGATTAAACTGAGGTTAATGAGGTAATGAAGAGGGTGATAGTATCGGTACATAATGAGAGAGGTGACAGTGAGCCCCTGATTACACACTGATTAAGCCCACAGTACAACATCTATCTGCTGCTCCAATCTACAGAGGGCACACAAATATACAGAGAAGGACCATGTGAAATTCATCTATCACTCTTTACAGTATGATGACATGAGCAGGCGGGGTCAATGCTGAGGGTATTTGGAAAATAATTATGGGGAGTGTGTTCAGGCTGAGACAATTGCACAACTTATCTTTCATGTTTGATTTAAAGTGACCACCAATAGCTTTACATTTACAGTGGTAGTCTTTAGTGTGTAAAAAAGAGTTGTGTGACAGCTTAAGAAGAAAAAAAGTGTCTCAGTAAAGTGTTGGGTCACTACAAGTCTCTGAACTCTACTGAAAAGATGAACACCATTCTTCCAAAATATATTCCCTTGCTGGGTGTTTTGATGATGGTGGTAAAGATTGACATCAGCCAAAAATCATCTACAGCTTAAATGGATCAAAGTGTGAGGACTGTGAGGGCAATATAATATGATTCATGTGATTTTCAGACTTCACTGACCATTCAGAGACCCACCGTGGCCTGTGTGGAAACATGTTCTGACTTTTCCTTTTATTTATCATCCATCTGTGTGTAGTGTTCACTTGTGGAAAGTTTACCCTCTGCATCTATCTGCTTGGTTGAATGCAGTAGAAGTACAAGTAGAGTGTGTGCATACCTCTGTCTGACTGTGGAGCCTGCTGCACGGGGAGCCACTGTCTTACTGGGGGAACGGCCAGACGCCCCAACATTGGTTGCACTTGCTGCTGGTCCAGGCTGAAAGAGAAACACCAGATATAAAACATAAATGGGATTCATTTCCATTATACCAGATGTCTGTCACTCACATAAACATATTTTATAAATACACAGTTAAAAGTAACATTCAGCATTCAGATAAAGAGACTTAACAATGATTCTTGGATTTCTAAGTCACATTTCATTCTGAACTGTACAGTATGTTTTCTGTTAGAGACTGGTGGTAAAGGCCTTGACTGAGGGTCCACACTGTTCATTGCTTTCAACATCTAGTGTAAACATACAGTCTCCACCAAATGTGTTCACAAACATATACAAGCAATTCATTTTGTTTTGAACCAGCTTAAAATGTCTTGTGGGACTGTTTGAGCTGCTAAAAAACAGCCACGTCTACAAATGATGAGCTAACGTTAGCAACCGAGCTAACACATAGCAAAACGTTACTTCAGGTCTGAATGAGTGCAACAGAGCCGCTTAGCTTTAACAGTAGTAACTGTTAAAGATGGAGCTGAGAATCTTACCATTTTGTTTTATTCTTCCAGATGCGAACTGAAACCTTAAGTCCCTTTCCCAGCCGATGTCCACGTTAAATGAGCAGCAGCAGTAGGTGTATGAACGGCTCAAAACTTGAGAAGAGATCTCACAGAGCTGACGCTTGTCTGAAAAGGACACGACTGCAAAACACAAGACCAGAGCGGGCGACCGAGCAGAAGCCTGACCGGCTGATCGCATCCAGTACAAAGAGAAAGACACAAAATCAATTTTAAGGAGTTTAATTTTGTAATACTTAAATTGTACGTATTTTATAAAAGCATACGATTTATAATGTCTTGAATTTAGATGCTTGTTTTAACTTTTATCCAAAGGCAAATTAATGACCCGCTTTAACTGGAATGAGACGTGTCCCCTTTACGTCAGGGAAACTGGCGCCATTGTGGTTCTAACGCGAAGTCCGAGTAGCCTGATCCAGATGGTTATTTTGAGCCAACATGGCGCCGACACGACAGAGTTTCATGGCAGCTGGTCTTGTTGCTACGGGAAGCTAGACGAGCATTAGCCCAGGTTTCCAAGCTAAGACAAGGTAGTGAAGATATCCAAAGGTAAACACATAGTATGTTTAAATTATAACGTAGTTGTGGTGTTTAGTTACAAAGACAACTGTTAATCAAGTTGGCTATTTGGGGTTGGCTAACAGGGTTATAATTTCATTAGCGACAGGCTAGTTAGTATCCACAATCTTATCTCTGTAGCTAAAAACACATGTTAGCTTTTCTAAGTAAACAGCTAAATAAATAAGGACTCATTTGTGTCCTTACCTGCAATTCAGTGTCTGCCAGCGGTTTTCCTTATAATACATGGGGCCACTGGGGACGATTAACAGCCAGGGAGGTTGGCAGACAGTAGTAGTATGTACTTTTTCTGTTAAACAGTCATGACATAAAGTGCTTTAAAGGTTAAAAGTTACAAATTGAATTAAGTTACAAACCACAAGTACCGATTCTTTAAGTTTGCCAATAATGCAGCTCTGACACGTTCCTTTCTTGACATCAGAGTAGGTTCATGAATTTCTTCTGTTGGAAAGAGTAATTTGTTCTCGACAACATCAAGTTAAAGATTGTTTGAATTCCACTGAAAATGAATTCCCCCCATTGATGCATCTCACAGGTTAAGGTTAACTCCTATAATTGCCAACTGTTGTGAACATAAGCTTTGGACTCTTTGCACTACTTGCTCTACTGGCTGTCTGTGCTCATAGTCATCAGTTTATCTGTCATTCTACACAATATAGTGATGTTTCATACATTTTATTGTATGTAAAACCTTTTCTGCAAAATAGCACTGTGTTTTTGGAAAATATACTCCAGTTTCACTTTATTCATTCTTTTGCGCAGGATGGCGCGAGTGGTGTTCCTCCATCCAGACCTGGGTATTGGTGGTGCAGAGCGACTGGTGGTTGATGCTGCTGTCGCTCTTAAGGCTCAGGGGTGTAGTGTTCAGATCTGGACGGCACATTATGATCCAACACACTGCTTCTCTGAAACCCTGGACCCAGACCTGCCTGTAGTAAGTTAACACACCGTATTACATAATAGTGTGCCTCGAAGATACACAACAAAGACAAAGAATAGTGTATGTAAAATGCAGAATCTATAATAACTGTAACTTCATTGTTTCTGTTACTTTTCTAATAGGTATGTGTGGGTGACTGGCTTCCCACTGGTGTGTTTGGCTACTTACATGCCCTGTGTGCCTACCTGAGGATGATCTATGTGGCTCTCTACCTGGTGTTCCTCAGTGGGGTGGAGTATGATGTCATCTTCTGTGATCAGGTGAGTTGACTATGTCTCTGTTTGGTCGTCACTTATCTGAGTTCTTCTGAGCCTTCTGTATCTCGTAACTGACTCTGCTTCTCGGAGAATAGCTTCCATTGTTAACAGCAGTCTGTCTTGTGTCACACCTTTTTACTATACACTCCCTTGCTTATTTTCTACTGTTTCGTCTTTCATACAAATAGACACACGTAGCACCCTTCTCTCTTGCACATAATTACAGAGAAAACCACGGATTGGCTTCTGTAAGTGTGACACTTGAAGAGTCTTCATTACCTAAATTAATTAGATTATCAGCCAAAACATGTTATGCAAAGGTCACAAAGAGCTGTTACAATATTTCTATCCAACATTGTTGAGCATTAACATAGTGTATGTTTTATATATGTAGTCGTATACTGTATATGTAAATGTTTAGCTACCATTTTAGACTATTACTTGTTTGTTTTATTCCCTCTCCCTATGTGTGAAATGATACATCACGTCGCTCGTGACATTTTCAAACTCACACTAATTGCTATATCACACATCAAAGCTGCCATATTTGTTACTGATTAGCCATGAAGACAGGATCATTTTTGTATTTTTTGATAAAATTAATTTCCATTCCTCCCTAGGTGTCGGTGTGTATCCCAGTGCTGCGTCTGTCCCGTCACAGGAAGAAGGTTCTGTTTTACTGTCACTTCCCAGACCAGCTGCTGACCCAGAGAAAGTCAACTTTGAAGAAGCTTTACCGCGCTCCCATTGACTGGCTGGAGGAATACACCACGGGCATGGCTGATATGGTACGTTACGGCTGAGGGTGAGCGGTTGTATCATACAATAGGTTGTTATGGAACAAACGGAATGCCAGCGCTGATGACACTGATGATGGCTTATAGCTGAAACATGTTTGTTTCTTCACTCCGTATTAAACAAGAAGACTATTTATCTGTTTAGATTGCAACGTGCACCTGATACATTGCTTGAGTACTTTGGAGTTGTCCTGCTGTCTGTTGCATGCCCTGGTTACAGGACAAGACTCAGGTCATTTTATTTCATTTAGATGAAAAAATAAATAAACAAATATATAAAATGGCATCTTTTTGAAACCGTGGTAACGAATGCAAAGCAAGCAGGAAAGCACAAGAACATAAATACAGTATAAAAATGACACATTAATTAGGGCAAGTTAAAAATATACGACTAAAACTATTTTAAAAATATGCTTGGGGTTTGATTTCTTGAGTTCCTTGGGTGGTGTGTATTAAGGGTGCAGACAGTAAATTCTGTCTGGACTGGAGAATGGCCAGAGAGTCCTCAGAGGCTGAGTCTGAGGAAAGTCAAGGGCTAAACCTGTGCATGTCTTGAAGGCGGTCAGTAAAATATAAAAATTAAACTAACTTAATATTATTAATTTGCTGTATATTACATTAAAGCCTTGCTGATGCATTTTGTGCAGCATGTTGGCAGTAAAGTGATTTCTGATTTCTGATTGTAACTATAGTAACGAGTGATATGAAAGACATTTTTTGTGCATGTATGTTGAGGAAAGGATGTGTTTGTAAATGTAGCATATGACATATTGCATACTTAAAATGCAGAAAATATCAGCTCAGAAAAAGCAGTGCTACTTGATTATGTATATATATTTTTATATACACCCTGCAATCATGAAAAGATGTAGTTGTATTTTTTGCTGTACAATGGTGAGACAATACAAAGAAAATACCAATATATACACCCAAAATATACAAAAGAAAAAAGAAAAACTGTTACTGGATAGAGGCACGGATTGACTTCACGCAAAAAAAAACTTGTGATTGAGTTGTTTTGACTGTTATAATTTTGTCTACCTCCAATGCACTTTGCTGCTGAAGTTTATACAAATCCGTGATTAACAACTTACAAATAGATTCAGGTGTCAACTGAAATTTGTTTTTGCCTACTAGCAAATTAGATTGCATTTACATGCTACTGAAGTACTGCTCTGTTAAATACAGCCAGAGTTGATTTTATTTTTATCTCACCAAGATGTCGTTTGACAGGCTAACATGTCTCTTCCTGACTGACTTGAGTTTTGTAATAGAATAAATTAAAATAAAAGGTATATTATTTTGACTTAAACAGCTTGAATAAACTAAAGTGACTATTTAAAATGTGATACAGCCTGATCTTCACAGACTGGCTGTTGTAAAAGCTCAGGGCCCTGATAGAAATGAAATGACATTTCAATTTTAGTCTAGACTTTAGGATAATCAAAGACCTCAGGCTGCTATCCAACTCATAGGGACCTGTGATATATGTGAGATCCTTATGAACTAATCTCTCTCTACTTCCTCTTAGATTCTGGTAAACAGCCAGTTCACTGCAGGCATCTTCAGGGAGACCTTTCATAGTCTAAGTAGAGTCCAGACAGATGTCCTCTATCCTTCCCTCAATACGCGTACCTTTGACCAGCCGTCCACTGAAGCACAAGGCCTTGAAGGGCTGCTCCCTGAGGAAACCTCCTGCCTGTTTCTCTCTCTGAACCGATATGAGAGAAAGAAGAATCTGGGCTTGGCTCTGGAGGCTCTGGCAGCCCTGAGGAGCAGCCTTCCTCCAGGCCAGAGAGCAGGCATTCACTTGGTGGTGGCGGGTGGCTATGATGACCGAGTTACTGAGAATGTTGAACATTACACTGAACTGAAAGAGCTGGCAGCGCAGCTCCATTTGGAGGACTGTGTCACTTTCTTGCGCTCCCCTTCTGATTCACTGAAGGTGGCGCTGCTGCGGGGCAGCGCTGCTGTGCTCTACACCCCGAGCAGAGAGCATTTTGGTATAGTTCCCGTTGAGGCCATGTACTGCTGCTGCCCTGTTATCGCTGTGAACTCTGGGGGCCCCCTGGAGAGCGTGGCAGACCAGGAAACGGGCTTCTTGTGTGAGCCCACAGCCGAAGCCTTCTCTAAGGCCATGGAGAGGCTCGTCAGGGAGCCACAGCTCCGCAGGGACATGGGACAAGCTGGAAAGAGGAGGGTACAAGATAAGTTCTCTCTTCAGGCCTTCTCAGACCAGCTGTATGGGTACATTGTCAGGCTGAGCCAGTGATGTGAAGCTGGAGGAGAGGCAAGAGAAAACCAGTGAAATTGTGGAAAAACGATCCTCTGCTGAACTGTGAAACTGAAGACTGGGGTCTGAGTTGAAGTGGATGTCTTCTAACAGAGAATGTATGTGTATATGTGCAGGTAGGTGGTGGGGTATTATGAGGACTTAGAGGACAATTAATCAGCATTCCCTTGCAGTGGTTGCTGAGAGGAAAAAAAGGATGGAATCTCTATACTAATTAAGAAAAGAGTAACGAGTTTACCTACCCTATCTCTGGAAAAATACCACCCCTGCAAGTGTGTACGAGCGTCCGTGTGTAATTGTGCATGTGTAGCAGCGTGGCAACCAAGAGCCCAGCAAATGAGTGTACCAAAAGGATTGATTGTTAGAGTGAAATGTTTTGCACTGTGTATGTTTTTTTCTTGCTTTTCTACAGTAGTCTTTGTCTTTGTGTGTTTGGGGGTTGAAGAAGAAGAATGTAGTTACAACTATGTGCCATCAGGCAGTACACAGTCTCAGATCGATAAACAAGATGCTTTCCGCTACTTCCTGTCCACCCAGAGCTTAGCTTCACAAGATGCTGACAGAGAGTGTTTGGCTTTATTAGAGGTCTGGCTGATGGGCAGTGTGCCTGTGTCTGGGTCATTATCAGCGAGGAGAATAGCAGAAGGTCATTGTGTCTGCGCACTGGCCTCCTCAGCCCTCCTACTGTATAGAAATGCTCTTATTGACATTCCTGAAGTCTTAATAAACAAGAGGACAAATAGTTTCCTGACTCTTATGGGCTTTGCTTTGTTGTTAAGTTTTTTTTGGCCTTTAATAGAGTTTGCTAAGGACTTTGTGGGTGAGTGAAGAGACACAGAAACATTGTTAATGCTGTGAACATATTTTATTGTGCCTTGAGTTGTTAAATGAAACATTCTCAAAGTAGCAGTGAGGGATTTTTTTTTATTTTCCTCATTAACTAAGTTAGTGTTACAGAGGTGCATGAGAGGCACCACAGAGGATCTCAAGTTTCTGTCTCCATCCGTTGCTGCATTATCATTTGCAGAGTTTGAGTTGTATCTGTATGCGCTTCATTCTTTTTCTTAAAGGGAATCTAAAAAAGAGTAAAGAATTGGAACATTAAATTGGAGGCTGCAGCTTATGATTATTTTCATAATTGATTAACCTGCTGATTATTTTCTTGATTAATCAATTAGACTATAAAACATAACAATACAGGGAAAAATGGCCATCATATTATCCTACAGCGCAAGGTGATTTCATTGAATGTCTTGTTTTGTTTGAACAACTATCCATACAATAAAATATGTGTAAAAAAATAGAAAAGCAGCAAATTCTCATTTGAGAACCTGGAACCATCAAATGTTTTGGTATTACTTGAGAAATTACTTTAACAATGAATCAGTTAGCAATATAGTTGCAGATTAATATTCTTTCAATTGGAGATCCACAATAAATTACAGGTTGACTGCTTATAGACCTAATATACCACATCACTCAGTCACTGTCACTTAAGTATGGCTGAACTCACCTGGTTGCACACTGCGTAACCATGTCGAACAAACGTGGCGAAATGTTCACTGTTGAAGTTCATGAGGTCGTACTTGAACTCCTGGTGGAGAAAAGTCTCACAGCGATGTGTCATCATCTCCAGTGGTGATGGAACCAGGTTGTGGTTGTTGTTGTTGACCCTGATTCGAGTTGCTGGAGGCACTTTGATATCCGTAATGCGCTGCTTGCAGATTCTGGTCTTCTTCAGAACACGATCACCATTCGACTTTGGAACCATTTGCTGAAGGAAGCTGCGGCAGGCTTTCTGTGTCATGTTTTCATCTAGAGATAAGTAAGAGTGAAAACGATGAAAATAAATCTGGTGTATTTAAGTTGTTACAGAAGTTTTATTTTTATAAAAATAAATAAATAAATAAATAAATTCTGCCAGAGTGAACAGCAGAAAAAAAAATTTCTAGCTAACTTGAGAAAAACTAATTGGTTAAAATAAAGTCACATTTCTGTTTCTTACCTCCTACCCCAAAATGGATAACATGGCCTTCTCCAACATAAACACCCCAAAGAGACAATCCCAGTAATGGGTTCACAAACTCAATCAGGTCTCCAATCTCTGCTGTGGACACACTCTGATCAATCTGAAGACAAACAGGTTAAAAGTTCGAGAAGTTTACTGTTTCCACATGCCTTTTTTTCTTTCTGCTTGCTTTACTCATTGAATTCAGACGAGAAAAACTTTATATTTATGATGGAAATCTGGGAAATAAAAAGAGGAAGGACGTGAAATCGAATAATGTGTCTGATTTTAATAGCTACCTGTAACATTAAAGGACATTACAAGAGAAGAGAATGAGTGAGACAATATTCAGCAAACAATCTGGAGCTGAGCACTAAGGAATGACTCAGTAGGCTATGTAATAAAACTGTATTCGTACTTTATGGAGAGGAGGTCTTAATGTTGAGAATAATTACACGAAAAATTAGAACTATAATAGTTTTTTAAGTGCTTGTATCTGAAATTATTTTATAATGAAGTGTACCTGTTTATACTACGTCTTATACAGGAAAACATGGCCAGCGAGCATAAACAAGCACATGCCTTGTTAGGACTATAGGGAGGTACTGCTGTATGAAGATAAAAAGTCTCTGGATATATTGATTAGTGCTCACCTGTTGTCGAGTCATTTGGGGAAAAATGCTGTTCCAGTTTCCCAAAAGATCCATTGTTGCTGTGAGCTGGAGTCAACAGAGTGACTAAAGTGTGTTTTCGAAATATTAAGACGCCGTAATCAGGTTGCGTAAAATGCCTTCATCAGTCACAGATAGCCTTGACTGTAACTGTTTCAGGATGATAGGCAACCTAATATGTTACCTATTAATCTAATATATGCTGTAATATGCTGTCAGACACTATGAGCCTCAATCATATTCCATATTCAGAAATATTTGTTTCTGTCATTTGTCTCAGTTTGTTTAAAATGTGTGGCTCACCTGCACTTAGTTTTCAATTCCCAGATCTCATATTGATTCAGACATTTCTGAATAATCTGAGTCAATTTCAAAAGCTGAAACGCAAAGAAACCAGCAGCAATACAGCTTGTTTTTCAAAACTGCAAATTATTTGTCCCTATAGGTCCAATTAGTGTCGATGGCCTTGGTTTAATTTAAAATAGATAATCAGGTTTGGAATATCACAGAGATACGTCAATTTATGTATGTGAGCTTCATATTTTCTTTCATATTTTCTTATGTGTGAAAATAGAATAAAAAAATTTTTTTTATTTAATATTCGGTCTAGGTAGAAAATCCCAGCTGTATACTTAAAACTGTGACTGTGATTTGTTTTGTTGTTGGTTGTTTGATCCGTCACTGTTTGGCCATTCAATAGCAGACACAGATTAATTGTTGCTAATCTACCCCGTAAATAAATAAGATTCATTATGAGATACTTATTGACATTTTAGGGTAGTTTTTAGAAATCTGCCTTGTGAGCACCTATATATGTTTTATGTACAATATAAGACATGAAACATGGTAAAAGTTGGTAGTAGTGCATAAAATATAATTTAAGACAATATGCGAGTGTAGCATTAGTGACTTAGCTCTGTGGATAGAGGAAATGTGCCAGATGCAGTGCTTTTTTCATGACCATAGGAAATACATATTGTCCTTGTTTAAACTAATGAGCCTATGTGTGATTTTCATATTTAACTTATTTTTTTAAAGTAATAATAGATTACATGGCACTTTATGCACAGCAAATACCTGAGCTTTTGGTTTTTGACTTTCAACACCCTTTATGTTGGATAAATTATTAAATTACGCTAGTCAAGAAGAAACAATGTCTCCACAGCACACAATATACAGTGAATATGTTTTGAGTAAAAATAGGGAAAAATTAAGAATATGAACCACACTACTCATTTATAGACGGCTTTAAGAATGCAAAATGCTAATAGAGCAAGAATAAAAGCAGATGTGTATATATGTTTGTATGTGTGTGTGTTTCTGCAGTGTTTCCACAAGCAGAAGTATTAAGAGGAGATGATGAGGAGGGCGGTCCTGCAGTGATTTAGGGCCCCTTCTAGGCCAGATGATAAAAGGGTCCCGTGGAGCCTGTAAGGGCGGCAAAGACACACACACAAAAACACACAGCAGTAAACACTCACCAGGCTCCTCTGTATTAGTTCAGAGTGAATGTGTCCCACTTTGCTACCTACACAGAAAGATGATGTCTGAAGTCTCCTTTTTCTCTCTTCTTGTCTTTACCTCAAAGTTGTGAAAGAAAAATCGATGTCCCTTCCCTCCTCTCCACCCCCACCTCCCTGCTCTCTCAGTGCCCTGTGGTGGGGTGGTTATTGAGATCACGGTGTGTCTGAGTGGCAGTGATAACCGGTACCCAGGTGCCACTGGCACATGGTGTTTAATTAATTAATGAGACCGCGGGGTTGGTTTTCTAATTCCACCTAGCCAGCACCGGGGTGTGGGGGAGATAGCCGCGAAATGTTTAGGTGTGTGTTTTCAGGCAAGGAAAGGAGAGATGTATGTGGGAGTGTGTGTGTGTTATGGGTGTATATCTATTTTGTTGGCAGTTTGGGAGCTGGTTTCCTTGTTAGTGGAATATTAAATATGTATGGAATATTTTTACTCTGACTTTTAATCACGCCTCGTGATTGGGAGTTAATCATGAGCTAAATGAAGCTGATGATGAGAGAAACACAGTTCGTGTTAATACATCAATCTGAACTCTTCTTCCTGTACCAGTAACCGGGTCATGGACTCATTGCCTTGAAAACACAGAAATATACATGAAATGTAACCACAGTGCAAGAACTGGATGGTTTTTAGTGCACACTGTACACTGTTTGTTATGCAGGTTAACATGAAATGAACTGGGTAATGAAGAGCTAAGATTGATAGAAGTCATTATAACAAAATGTTTGTGTATTTTCTTAAATTGTTGCTGAGATTCTTGTAACATTTTAGCAAAACTGATACAAACCAAATGGGGACAAAATCCTTTCTCTCATTTTGAACATTCAACATTTTTCAGTTACATTTAGTGCCAGACGCTGCAGAGCGAGAATAAGACTAATTAATAATAAACATTATAATAAATTATATATTAAATGCTCTAATATACCAAGAGGTTACTGACAATTTGTCATGAATTAGTCATGTGACTTTACAAATGAAATATATCCAACACAATGAATACAAAATAGGCCTATAAAAATCATCAGAATTAATGAATGAATTAGGGAAGAAAATCACTGAACTAAATATAAAGATTTAGAAAGAACATGGAATATTTGTGAAAATATGGACCTTCAGATGAGTTTGTGTTTGTGCAGTTGTATGATATATAATGTATTTATAATTCTGTACACTAGATACGTAATGTAAGTGAGCTGTGCAGTTATAGACTGGATATATGGCAGCTTCAAAAACGTTTCAAAACCCAAGCTTTAAGATTACAATCTTCAACTTTCTCTGATGTATAGAGACATACATACGCATATATCTGACCATCCCTCTCGCTCCGAATGTTGTCACATTCTGTACAGATGACAGGAGGGGTTTTACTGTGAGCGGGCGTACAGAGGGGAGAAAGAGCCTTTCTGGTCATGAATGATAGAATATGCTTAAACAATAGGAAATCAGCATTTGTATTCACAGCTCATCTTTAAGAGCTGTTTTACATGGTACATGTTAGCAAATTATGTATTTCACACTTTACTGCTTCCATAAACTATTCAAATATATTAGCTTACACCTCATAAATGTTAACACTGCACAACTCTTCTACTCACACTGGCAAACAGTCGTTGGAGCTGGTTTCACAGAGGAAAGGAATGATTTACTAAAGCTACATAAAACTCATCTCTCTGTGGGAGATCACAATAAAACTTCTATAATCTCTGATAGTGGAATATTATAGATAGCCTCTATAAAAATAGCTTTATGGTGCAGGAAAGAGAAGCATTACGACTTGTTCTACCCTGTGTTTTCTGGTTTAAACCATCTTACAGCTTAAAGATAAATGAGTCCATAGATTTCATGCATCAGACATCACTTAATTCACGCTAGGTTTATCAATAAAAATGTTAGCAGTCTTGTTTCAGATGAAAAGTTATGAGGAAATGTCCATCAGTATTGAGGCGGTTCATATAAGAAGATAAGAAACAACACAAGATAACAGGAAGAAAAAACAAAAGTGGGTTACACTCTGTTCTCATAATAGAATATTTAACTTATTGATAAGATTAAATAGTCACCAAAGTTTCCACAAATCAGGGATGTGCCTCTGATGTTTATTGTTTAGACTGAGACTACACACACACACTGGTGTTGTGAATATTATTTGATTCTTCCCAACTCCGGATCCTTTACTGCTGTTCTCATTTACAACAGAAACATCTGGGTGTATTAGCATTAATACCAGAAAACACAAAGCAGGAATGTTTGTACAATTTCATAGCTTAAAACGAGCTTGTAGCATTATAAATCCACTCCACAGTTGGTACCCCAAACCCTCCCCTGCTGTTTTGTAATGAAGATAATCTCTTCTGTGGCATGCGTGTTTAAACCAAACCACAGACATACTAAACAAACTACTTTTTCACATAGCGCATTGAAAAAACTAAAGAGTAGATGGGCACTAATGGGAAAAAATGTTACTTGGTGAACTGTTATTAAGGACAGAAGCTGGAGAATAAACTCCAGCAGAACAACATCAAGGACATGGTGATGGGCAGGCTTCAACATCAAAGACCGTCAGCAGGGTGGCGGCCTAGAAGGACACATCTTCACTCCTGAGAACGGATGCCGGAGCTATGGAAGAAATCCTCCTTGATGCCAGTACCCAAGAAGGCCACCCCATCTGGCCCCAATGATTTCAGACCAGTTGCCCTAAAGTTACATGTCATGAAGGTACTGGAGAGACTGGTTCTGGCTCACCTTGGACCGCAGATCAAATCTTCTCTGGACTCTACAAGCCTAATGAGGGGGTGGACGATGTTGATGTTGACATCTACCTGCTTCAGCATGCTTGCTCTTACCTGGGTGGTACTGGGTGGCGGCACTGTGAGAATCATATTTTTCAATTTTTCCAGTGCTTTAAATGCCAGCCAACCAGTTCTGTCTTGCGAGAAGCTGCTCAGGATGGATGTCAGCAGGTGTACTGTCTCCTGGATCTCTCACTATCTGTCAGATAGGCCCCAGTTTGCTCGGCCAAGGACCTCCCTGTCTGATGTGGTGGTTAGTAACACAGGAGTGCCACAGGGGAGTGTCCTGTCTCCATTTCTGCTCACTCTGTTCACCTCCAGTGTAACTCTCAATCAGAGGTCCTCTGATGATTCTGTGGTGGTGGGGCATTTTAGAGATGGCCAGGAGTTGGAGTCAGGTAACTGGTGAATAACTTTGTGGTGTGCTGCAGCAGGAATCATCTGCTCCTATATGTGGACAAGACCAAGGTGATGATGGTCGACTTAAGGAGGAGAACTACAACCACGACCATTATCATAATCAGGCTGAAGTTGTGAAGCGCTATTGGTAGTCCACTTTAACAGCAGACTGGAGTAGGACCAACATTGACGCAGTGTACAAGACGGAGATGAGCACTTTTCGAGGAAGCTTGGATCTTTCAGCTTGGCAGCAAAATGCTGGAGCTCTTCTCCCAGAAAAAAACATTTTTTTGCAGCTGAATCTGTCCACAGATGTCCATCGCTCAGCTTCTGTGTTGGTATAACCCAAACTATCCCAGGTCAAGATGCTGAATATACCCTAAATATATTCAGTAATGGTAGTTGTGAGCTATAAATCAGGTCTAGCATAGAAGTGAATTTAGTAATCATATCATGAAATTTCTGCTTTAATTCATCTGCTATGTTAAATTTATGTCCCAGATAAGCCTACGTCTGAACACACACAAACACACACAGATATCCTGGCTCCCTGGTTGTTCTTCCTGGAGCAGCAGGGTGATTCAGGAGGAGGAAGAAGAGGGGGAGGGAGAGAGGAGAGGGAAGAGAAAGGAAGAGGCAACAGGAGAACAGACCGCCCATTGAACTTGACTCGCTTCCAGCACTCATTCACCCAGTAATCGGCTGTGAGTCAGTCATACTGGCTTTAAACAAACACATTAACATTTGAGCGAACATTACAGGAGAGCTCACTTGCGCATGCACATGCTGTCATCACATCTTAATGCACCCACACACACACACACACACGCAAGCAAACCACAGTTTAGCTCCCTGGGTTTTCTGCAGCACTCTTACCTGCTGCATTTTCAGATTTTTACGCTTTTCACCCACGGATGAAGGGGAGTGTTTGTGGCTTTACAGACGCTGGCCTGAGGGGTACATTTGGCGTACAGCTGATGGGGACTGGCTGAGAGCAACCACCAAAATGTTTCTTTAATGATGAGGGGCGAGGGTTGAGATACACAGTGGTGCATTTGTGGGGAGGGTGTGTGCAGGCAGATGTAAAGAGGGAGGCTGGCTTGGTACACCCTGATCAAGGGGCACCACAGCCCACCTATGGCCCAGAAGGAACTCACACTCGCTTGCGGGTATGACACCGCAACGCTGAGCAGGAGGAGCTGAAGCAGACCCTCACACAGCTGGGGAGGATAACCTCCGGTGATTACACTCACAGGGGTGAATGTCAATCACGCTGTCTTCCTGAATGTGTGTCTGCATGTGTGAGACAATGCCCCCCTCGATTGTTGATACAAGTATGCTTTATGTACAACCATGCATTCTTAGTGTGTGTGCGTGTGTGTGTGTGTGTGCCCAGTGCCCAGTGATGGCCTGTTAGATTGAGCTGTCAGTCGGCAGGCAGCAGATGAAGATTAATGGAGCAAGCAAACAATAAGAGGCTGGCAATGATCATAAATATGCTAATGGCCATTATCAATACACACTCACTGACATGCATAAGAGAGAAAGAGTGAGTGTGTGTGTGTGTGTGTGTGTGTGTGTGTGTGTGTGTACAGTATTCATGCAAAGATTTGGGATAGGAGGTGATTCAGGTTACTGAGTTAAAATCATTCTCCTTTCCCTTGGGACACACACACACACACACACACACACACACACACACACACACACACACACACACACACACACACACACACACACACTTTTAGACCAGCAGTGTGTTGCCTGACTGATGGACGGGAGAGATGAGCGTCCCATGTGTTATGTTTGGGTTGTGGGCTACAAGAGGGAGGGGAGGAGGGCTCATTGAGGAGATGACATGATTGGTGTCGCATTAAAATGTGTTTATTTAGTGTTTGTGCGCGTGTGTGGAGGTGTGTGAGAAGGGCAATGGATAGCTATGATGTCTGTTGCCAAGCCTCTGATTAAGACTACAGGTTCAGCTAATGGCACAATGAGAGGCTGATTAAGAGAGGAAGAGATGGTGGAAAAAAAAAAGAGCGGAGGGAGATAAAAGGGATAGATAGACAGATCTATTCACTAAATTGATGATGGGGCTCTTTGTTGTCTCATCCCATTCTGTGGTTCTCTGGGGTCCTTCCTGTGTCTGCAGCCTACTCTCATTTGTTATATGAAAAGCCTTTTTCTTTATTTCTCTCAGCCTCCCCCTCCTTCCTATTTTTCTCCCTTGCCGCCCATCTGGGTCACACAGCACAAAAGAGCAGTATAGGGGCCCTGAACTGAAACCTGGTCACCCACTTCATCACCTGAAAACACACTTCTTAACCTCCTTCTGCCTACTTCTCACCTCCAGTTGTCTCCTCTCCTGCCTCCTCCCGCCCACTCCTCTCTGCCCTACTAGGGTCTGCAAAGTCCACTGGGAAATGTTGGGGGCTCACGGGGCTCTCCGACCTTCCTTGTCCTTTAAACACACATGTATTCCTACAGTCACAGACACACGCTATCCATCCAATCCTGATGGAGGGTGTAATTTGTGTGTGGCAGGATGGCAATGGATGGAGCGTGTAAAGTAGACATAGGGAAGTGGTTATGATTGGGGCTAATGAGCTCACAGGGGACGCTGGGTTAGAGGAGGCTGGCCAATGGCAGGCCTGGATCAGATACACCTCTCTGGCGGGTCCCTGCGGAGCTGAGGCCCCTTGTGCCCTCGTGGGAATTTGTTTGTGTATGAGTGTGTGTGTCTGGGTAGTTCTTGTTTGAAAACCCAACAGTCCCTGTGGTCATTATACACTCATTCTGCTGAGCTGGTTGTTACTGCGCTCCACAGACAGGGGTAGTTAAGCATTTAGATGTCGAATCACATTGGTCATTAAGTCAAGGTCACAGCTAACTGGTACGACTCAGAGGGACTCGCTTGTTTGGAGTGTTATTGAGCATAATACACCGCTCTTGGAAGAACAGCAGAGCAAACTCACAAAAACTCAGTGATGATTGCTAACACTGCATCAGTGGGAAGTGTGGGTATGTGCGAACAGGTGTGTGTGACAGTGTGTCATTCTGTGTGTGTCTCATTACCATGCATCATGTGTCAGTGTTGTCCAGGAGGCTGAGCCTCCGCGCGGTGCTCCAGGGGAGAGTTATAGATTACTGGCTGGAGCAGGCAGGGGCCAGGGGAGCCGCTGGAGCCCAGACCCGAGAACTGTAGGCTGGGCACGGCTCTCAGCTCATCAGCCTGTCTCTTGAGGCTGCGGAGCTTAACCTGGAGCAAGGCTCTGATTAACCAGACTAATGACAGTACAGCCCCCAGCTCCCACTGCCCAACACCATAATCACTGCTTAAGGCCCTGGCCAGTCGGCATGTCTATATGGAGAGAGAGCAGTGTCACAGCTTAATGGATAAGTCTACTGACAACAAGCATTTTAAGTCAGCTGTCAATACAAGCTTTGAGAGCCACTCACATGGCAGGTGACCGATGTATGCGAGGCTAGAATGAGATCAAATACATTCAGAGCTTCAATACATTTTTCTGTTTGTCATCTTGTACCTGTGCATGTAGGTGAGTGTGTGCATGTGAATGTGAGGCTCTGTGTTTGTGTTTGTGTGCTGGTGTGGGTCACCACAGTTGAAGGTGTTTAATGAGTGCTGATCGATGTCTCATCTGTGCCTCCTTATCTCTAAAGCAAACACTTCATCAGCACAATGGAACCTTTCAGCCTTTGGTACACACAGAGACCCCAACAGACAAACTGCCCAAATCAAACGCGCTATGCAAATAAGACAAAGACAGACATGCTTTTGTTCATATCCCACTGTCACAGAGAATTACCCAATGAGAGCATTAAGCGTACACTGATAGAGATGTGTCTCTTTTAGTGTCTTGGCGAGTGTAAAGTTGGGAGGGGTCGGGTAGGGTTGCATTTGCTCTGCAGACAGAAGAATATGCCAATAGTGCTTACTGTCTTCTGTGAGTAAAGTGATTTCTGACAACTCCTAAATGAAGCCCTGGGGGTGCGGAGGCCCGCAGCTAGATCACAGACCTACTTTATGACTGTTTGTGTGTGTGAGAGAGTTAGAGACAGAGGTAATAGCTTGGCGTTATAAGCCAGGTTGAGTCGATAAGTGATCTAGCTACTGTCCAGGAGAGAATGAGGTGGGAGGTATCCAACATAGAGTTCAGGTGCCAAAATAAAAAAAAAATAAAAAACCCAAAACAAAACACTTCTGTTTACTTCTGCAGCTCTGTGAGGGAATAAAATGAAACCTTGGCAATTCTGCTGCAAATACAGTATTAGACATGAGCAACTAGATACAACAAAAGGAATAAGGAGAGGTTAAACATTTTATACATAGATATACATGCAAAGAGGAGGCAGTTACCTGGATTAAAAGGTAAGGCTTGAGTTGTTCAATATTTCTGTTATTGTCAACAAATCCCGTGAAAAGATTGAAGCCAACAATATGTTAGACTGTCTCAGTGTACTGTCTGACTTTTCTGCCCTGAATGTATCACCCTTAAACATGTAATTTATGCATTTTTAATAGTTTTTGGACAAAGGAAGGAATAAACCATATCGGGCCTCGTGACTTACTTAGTCAGATGAATTCCTTGTTGTTTTTGGTCCCCTTCACAGTTTTGTTGACAGGAATGAAAATATAGACTATTGCCCGCTTTATCCTTTGGTGACAGAGGGAAGAAAAGAAGCAGTGGCAGAAAAGATATGAGTATGCAGACTTATGTTCAACTGGCCAGTTTACATGAGTCTGCAGGGGCTGTTACTGACTGACAGCCCTGACTAAGCCATCCACATCGCGACTGATCCCCTATAACATCCAGGGCTTACCTTGTGTGTCCGGATGCACAATTGTGTGTGGCTGGATGTGTACCAGGAATGCATTTTTGTATCAGTGTGTGTGTATGTGTTTAGTTCTGCCTTTACAAGTGCTGGTTGATGGCTAAACAGACGACAGATCTAGGCATGCACTCATAGCAGCTGTGTTTCTGAATGGATCCAGCGGCCATTGTTCTCCTGTCACTAACTCGTCTCTCAGGCCCAGGAGACACACCGCTGACATTTACCAGACTCCCCCCTCATTCCTCCTCTTCCCCCGGCGTGCCTCACCCTCTCCTCATTGCTTCTCTCCCACCATCCCCTTCCTCTCTCCTGTCTCATTCTCTCCCTCGCTCTCTCTCCTACTGCTTCCATCAAGTCCCTCGCTCATTCCCTCTTTCTGTCACTCCATCTCTCTCTATGTCATTGTGTTTGCGGTGGACAGAATGTTGTGTGTGTGTGTGTGTGCTGTGTGTGTGTGTGTGTGTGTGTGTGTGTGTGTGTGTGTGTGTGTGTGTGTGTGTGTGTGTGCGCGCGCGCGCGCGCGCGCGAGTGCGAAAGACAGAGTGAGTGTTTGTGTTAATGAGTGGCCCTTTAAGGCTATTAAGATAAGATTGGTACGCCCAGAGTCCCTCATTACCCAGCAAGCATTGCTCCCTACATGGAATGGTAATTGGGAAGGAGAGGGAGAGAGAGAGAGAGAGGTTTGGAGTAGAAGTGGAAATAATAGGAGGATAAACGAGGGATAATTGGGCGGATTGAGAATAAGAGGAGCGATTGATCAGGTTGATTTGTGTCTGCAGAGAGAGATGGTATTAAGAAAGGAGAGGTTAAAGGTCACACACTCTCGTATGTACACACACGTATGTGCACAGGCATGATACAAAAAACACATGTTTTACATGCATGAGTGGATGTTCTTCAGACCTGGTCACAGTCCAGCATAAGCTTAGAAGCACAGACACACACATTGAAGCATGTTCACAAACATGCTGGAACAGGCATGAAATCTCAGAGTGCAAAGGTGGTCTCCTTTTTTTTTAAAGGTTTATAAACATATGAGTGTAATCATTGTATTATTTCAGTCTTTGTGCAGATGTTCATCAATCTTCATGTGTTTGGGTTTTTTTTTTTTTTAAACCATTTACATTGCTAGGCTGTATATTTGAGTGTGTTTGTGAGATTGATGTCAGTCACTCTCTGGCGGTCATTGTACACTTTCACTCTCTTACACACAGTGAAACACCAGCATCACCTACAGGACACAGTGTTAACAGCAAAATTTTCTTTCTTTTTGTGAAACTCCTTGGATTTCTGACATGGTAACTTTTTGGCCAAATACTGAAAAGTAAAAAATTAAAGTAACTTGTTATACTATATCGTTTTTTTTTGTTTTAGTTTTCTTTTAAAATATACAGTATTTAATTTTTATATTTATTAATTAACCAAAATTTGCACTATTGTGTAAATATATGTGTGTGATATAATGCCTACATTAAATATGTTGTCTGCAAAATGTATTACAACACCAATTTAATATTACGTATTACATTTATTTCAAAGGATCTGGGTGTCACGACCATCATTGTGATTTCTATAAGATTTTGATGCAAATTTAAATTTCCCTGTGATGCTCTGTCCAGCTTGCAAGTAGTGTTAAACTTTAACAGTTAATGGAGAGTGTAGACTAAATGGACTGACTCATGAAATATTAAAGTACTGAAAATATAAACCGTAACCCTTGTGTGTGTTAATGAGTCAAAGGCATTTACAAGTCTGTGATGTATATTTTAGCAAGGGTACAGTGATAAATTATCCAACAGCTACAGATGAAGTTTCATGATTTACCAGGATTTAATCAGCTGCTATTCTAATAAGACACAAGCCTGCTGAGGTGACTGCAATCCTTACAAATGTGTAGGTAAAACTCAGAAGTAAAACAAAAACCATGATAAGACCATCAGTCAACCAGAGACAATGTAAGATACTGTGCTGTGTCAGTTAGAAAGTGTGGGTCTTTTCTTGGTTGTAATAAAATAAAAGTGAGAGTGGAACAGTTAGATGGTACTCCAAGAGCAGTCTTCCCAAGCAGACCTGAAAATGAAATTAAAACTGTGGATTTATATCACCATCAAGTGGCAGGATTGTGTACAACCACAGAGACAGACAGGATGGAGGAAAATCGATGGGTGCAAGCAAAGATGGTCAGATGATATATATGAGAAGAGTTACCCCTTTGTCAATTTGAAACAATGCATCTTCGCAGATTCAAATCATGTATACAGTCATGTCTAATCGTGTGCTGTGTATGAATTTAGAAATTCAGCAGGGCTGCAGGTACACCACTGCAGTGTTCCTAAAGCAGCTGGGATAAGACTCATGGGAACACTGTGACACAAATTCACAAATTAAAGCTGAGCTGCACAATATTAAATAAATAATGCACTCACAAGACTGCACAATCCTTTATACATTTTTAAAATATCATCCAGATCTGGACTTGCATAAAAATACACATTGGAGCGCAGTTTAGGGATAGGTTAAGCATAATGGTGCAATAAGCAGGGTAGAGGCTACAGCTGAGGACACAATGGTCTCATCCATATTTAGCATTTTACTCCTGGCAAAGCATTTAAATCCTTGTTTTTTGAAAATAAAGTTGACAGAAAATGTTGATTAAACAGATAACTGACAAGAAATATGCGTTCAAGTGATGTATTATAGTAATTTTAGAAACTTTCTTTCTTTGTCTATTGTCTTCTGAGTGTTGGGTGGACTAAAATCCTGGCTGTGACCCTGGTAGTTTATTTAAACATGTTCATTGTTTTGATCTTTACAGAATCACATCAAATGATACTTAACATGTAGGCTACTCCAAATCCGTGAAATGTTGCGTGTCATCGGTGTTAAAATTACCTCTTTAACGGTGTCTATGGGGCATAATCCCCAATTGATTGATCCTGATACAGCACGTATCGGCTCCTCATTGGACGTTACTGTGACTGACTGACTGAGGAGGGAGTGAAGAGGCAGACCGGACGAAACCATTCATCCAGCCAATACTCCGACAGAAAAATACGTTAAGATTAATGAGCACTAGTGGCCTAGCCATCTAGATTCGGATTTCAAAGAGGATTATGGGCGTGTATCTGAATTAGATGGTAAGATTACGAATCTGGGTAATTTAAAGTAGGATTAGCGTCTTAATCGCACGGTCCGCGGCGCTGAATCCCCCCGCATCCCTGCGAATAAACAGCCAAACAGACAATTAGGATGCGGAGATGATTTTTGTGACGCTGCGATGGCTACCTGCGGGGATACCGAAATGAAAAGCACAATAAGGATCCGGTTTGGTTTCACGATGGTTTAGTATATTGGTGCTTTCTGATTTATTGGCCATGATTTTCCTGCGGAGGCTCGTGCAGCTGGTGGTGCTGCTGATCCAGAGCGGATGGTGGGGGGTCGCGCCGAGCCCCACCGATGAAGGAGCACTCCGGGCAGGCCACGGGGAGCACGGAGAGCCGGGACACCAGGAGCCACACAAGGACTCCTACAGCACTTTTGCTTCTGAGTTCCTGGAGTCCAGATATCTGTCCGATGATGGTAAGGATCTAGTCCGGTTTACTAAAAATTCCCAGCAAGTGGATTTTGTTTACATGCAGTCAAAGCTAGCTATAGCTATGACATAGAAGCACAGAGCACAGGCTAGAGACAAATAAACAGAGACTGTAAGTAGAAACTCAACATGTGCTGTTTATTTTGTCTTGCATCCAACTGTCTCCTGTGCACTGGGCCTTTCAGCACCCAGGCCAGCTCCCTGGTGATAGTTGCCTACCACACACACACACGCACGCACGCACGCACGCACGCACACACGCACAGTGCAGATGGCCTCCCCTTAGTTGGCCCTTTGACTGTCTTGAAAACAAGCATCAATTGTTTTTGTGTGGAACCAACAGAGTTGCTGATTTTGCATTTTGCAGGTTATCCGTTCCCCACCGCCCCACCAGTGGATCCCTTTGCCAAGATCAAAGTCAGCGACTGTGGAGTAACCAAAGGCTGCATAAGGTCAGAGAAGGATACATATTTTGCCAGCTCTCTCCTTCTGAAAACAGAGCTCCAGTGCAGCTGTATTCCCCAGGGCTGCTGTATCCTAGTTTGCTGTGGCCTGACTACAGAGATTCTGTTAGGCAGGAGCTAAACATGGAAACTCTCCTCTGTCTAGTCTTTTTTCTCTGAAACCTGGATGAAATTCACTTAAATGTTGATCTACTTTGGCTCTTTGATTACTGTAATATTCTGAATATTGTTAATCAAATGTTCTCCACTGAGCTCTGTTTGATGGTGTAATCTGTGAGCAAATATGTGTGTGTATTTGTGTATATCCAGGTATGGGAAGCCAGGTTGTGATGCAGAGACATGTGACTACTTTCTGAGTTATCGTCGCATTGGTACAGACGTGGAGTATGAGATGAGCGCAGACACTGACGGTTGGGTGGCTGTAGGTTTCTCCTCTGACAAGAAAATGGTGAGCAGCTGTACGACCTCTCTGACTGCTGAGACTGAAATTCCTGTGTCTGCTTTAACAGAGCTAATTTGACTTTTGATGTATCAGACCAAGTTACTGCAAATGCACACTCAGTAATCCATAATCAAACACATGCATATGTTGAAAATGATGCAACTTTAAAGAGCGTGCAGTCAGTTAATTATAAAACCAAATCATTAACTAGACAAAAATGAAGTCTTAAGGCTTTTATTCCAAAATGAATAGTCCACCTTTCACACAGTGTGAGGCATCTTTTTCAAACTTTGTTAGCATGAATGTTAAAAGCTTTCTATTAAGTATGCTAAGACATTTAAGTACAGAGTTTATACATCATACTTTAAGGCAGTGGGGGATCCCAAGATAAATATCAGTTACAAGATAATTAGAATAATAAAGTAGTAGACATTACTTCATTGTGATGGCTCATAAGCCAAGAAAGTTGGGAACCACTCTTTTAAGATGTTTAACTTACACTAAAGATATTCAATATAATTTACACTAAAACCTTTTATTTAACATTAATTATTTTTGATAAACATCCCTATCAATCAATATGAATATATATCATTACAATCAAGTCCTTAGAGCCTTATAATGAAGGCTCATCATATTTTCATAGTGTTTGTCACAGTTAAACTAACTATACAAAACAATTACAAAATTGCAAACAGTTCTCCCATTAATGAGCTTGGACGAGTTTGACATCCAGAGAACATGCAGTTCATTGTGACAGTTTTTCAGTAAGTTTGGTGCTGTACAATATATCAATATGAAAAGAGGGTTTATCAGTTATTGTTGTTGTTTATTTTGCCCATATTGGCTATCCCAGGAAAAACATGGGACTCACACGGTGCTCATGTGCAGTATAATGAACCGTTTTATTAAAAGTTTAGAGAATCTTTTGTTCAAGAAATAAATATGTAGCATTTTGGAACAATGCTCTTTATTCCTTGTTATTTCATTTCTATATCCTCAGGGAGGAGATGATGTCATGGGCTGTGTCCATGATGACAATGGTCGTGTGCGGATCCATCACTTCTACAACGTTGGTCAGTGGGCCAAGGAGATCAAGAGGAACCCAGCCAGAGATGAGGAGGGCATTTTTGAGAACAATCGGGTGACCTGCCGTTTCAAGCGTCCGCTGTATGTCCCCAGAGAGGAAACGCTTGTGGACTTACACCTGTCATGGTATTACCTGTTTGCATGGGGTCCTGCCATTCAAGGTGAGTGTTTGAGTATCAGCATAAAGTCAACTCCTTTTAATGTTCCTTCTGCCTTCGATGCCATCTTACATTGTGTTACCTTTTCCAACAGGTTCCATCACAAGGCATGACATTGACAGTCCGCCAGTCAGTGACCACATGATCAGTATCTATAAGTACGAGGACATCTTCATGCCTTCCACAGCTTACCAGACCTTCAACTCTCCCCTCTGCTTACTGCTCATTGTAGCTCTCACCTTCTACCTACTAATGGGAACGCCATAATGAAGCACAGCAGAGCACAGACTGGAGAAAAAAGGGAAGAGAAGATGAAGCAGCAATAAAAGAAAGTTGCCATTTTCATTAGATGCCACATTCAAGTGTTCACTTTGCACAAATAGACCCAGTGTTAGATATATGAAACATTATAGAGAATATATATTCATTACTCTGAACTCATACAGAGGATCTTGACAAATTATTAAACCTATACTGTAGAGGTGTTATGTACTGGTGTCAGTACAAAACAAGAGGTCTAATAAGAGTAGTGTTATATTATAAATAGGCCAATTATTTTCAGTATTTATTATAACTTCCAAGTATTTAACAAAATATGAAGAGTACACATGCCAATAAATAAATCACAAATCTTTGAAAATGTTGCATGCACTTGAAAATCTGGGAATGATTTCAAAAATCCACTGTTCACTGGTGATGAGAAGACAGTGGCCTCATGTTGAACTTGGCTAAAACACAAAAGTTTTCTGAGGACAAAAGAAACCACACAGCTCACAACCGTTTGCACACACTCTTCCTGTCCCTTTACACATGCTTAAAAGGAAAAAAGACGGTATATTTAGTGGTTTGCACTATCAAAATATAGTTTCCAAGGTTTGAGGCACTGCCTACTGTATAAGCATTTACCATGTAAAAGATTTTCATTAACATTTTTTTTTTTTTTGGCTCATCTTATTTTTCCACAATTTCCGTTAGCAGCTCTTCCCCCATCTTTCACCACAGTGGCTGTTGGGTTTGTTTATCAGTACTGTGGCACTGTGACTGTGTAACAGAGAGAGACTGCTACATGACTTCTTGTTGCCTACGTGTGCAACAACACACTGAACAAGAACAAACTGTGGATTCAAGAACATTTTTCCTTGGGCATGGACTAATTTTTTCCCCACATTGTTAATGTAGCCTTTTGATCTGTATAAAAAATGACTGGATATGTTAAAATGCCTCCCACTGAAACAATCTGCCATGATTGTGTTTATTATCAATAAACATTTTAAGAAAATACAATACAGCATATTCAAGAAAATACAAATAGCCAAATAAAGCCATTGGACATATTTTTAGTAGAATTATAAGGATATTCAGGACTGTAGCTAATACTGAGACACTGATGTCATGTCCCTCGTATATTTTGGTAGAAGTCAGGTGAGGGAAATAGTCTTCCAGGTTAACAATCAGTGACTACCTCAACTTACATTTGAAAAAAAAACAAAATTTTGAAAATATAAAAAAAAAGCCCCAAATCAAAATTTTGGTCTTACCCCCAACAGAAACCTTTTTGGTGTAGTTGAGAGAAAGAATACATCAGTGTTGTTTTTAGGGACCTGCCTTCTCTGTTTCCATGCATAACATGTATAAATAAGGACCATTTATAGATCAAATAGTAGCTGTAACCAAAAGCTTCTAACTACACTGGATCAATACGCCTTACTTTAAGTACTGGTTATGGCCCTTGTTATTCATTTTTTCCCCGACGTTGTCAATGTGGTCTTTTGATCTGTATTAAAAATGAATGGATATGTTAAAATGCCTCCCACTGAAACAATCTGGCACGACTGTGTTAATTATCAATAAAGATTGTAAGAAAATACAGTAGAATATATTTAAGAAAATACAGATCTTGCTGGGCATGAACAGGCAGCTCTGTCAGACAAACAGTACAAAAGCCATGAACCAAGTAGTCTAAACGTGATGTACTAAGTTTGGTGAAGCTTGGATGTCAGTGAGGGAGTGAAAAGAGTTTGTCTAGCAAAAAAATTCAAAATTGTGGGAGATTTATTTGACGCAAACGGGCGTGGCTTCAGCTATCTCTTCAGAGATAAGAACCAAAAATATTTTTGCAATAGTTGTAAACTCACCACACGGTGGCGCTATCGATACCAGTTTCAATAGTTTCAGTGTTGTAGCTTGTTTAAAAATTCAGATGTCTTGCTTATTCCCCATAGAAAACCACAAAAAACAACAAATATCTGTTACAGATATCTGCACCGAAGGTAATAGGACACATCTCATAAACATGCTTAATGTAGGCTATCAATTTTGGAACCGTGTTATAAAATAAAGGAAGTGGCTTGTTTTTCATTTACACTACATTGCCCATAGTGCCCTTGGGGGTTTCGTTGGGTTACGTCATATGTTTTCCTCCTTCACGCGGCACATCTCCCGGCTAGACAGCAGAGGCGGAATCGTGGAACATGGCAGACGAGGAAGACTCAGCGCCGGAGCCTGCCGCTGTCTCTCCGCCGGAGAGCCCTCACACTGAGCGCCCTCACACTGTCTCTTTCTCCGAGAGTGTCCAGCCGGCCGTCGGGATGATGAGCCAGCTCCTAACGCAGCCCTCCTCCCTCAAGTTTGACAAAAACATCAAACAGGCCTTCTACAACACGGGGGCGATGATCTTTGTGGCTATCTGTTGCGGGGCTGCTGTGCTGGTTTACTTTATCCTGGAGGCCTTCCTCCGCCCGCTGCTTTGGGCAGTACTCTGCGGCACCTTCCTCCACCCCTTCAAGTACTCCCTGGCCCGGCTCGGCCGCTCATGGCTCTCCGGCCTGCAAGACACCGGGACGCCCATCCTGGTGGGCACCCTGTTGGTCCCGGTGTGGTGCGTAAACTACGGGGTGGAGGCGATGGGCAGGCTGGTGCTGGAGAGGCTCACGGTGCTGCTGGTGATCGGGGCCGGGGCGCCGCTAGTTTACTTCCTCTACCTTTCCTGGAGCGTCACCGGCATGCAGGTGATCCTCGGGCACGCCTGTGGAATCATCGGGGCCGCGCTGGACTGTTTCCACGCTATGTGGGTAAGTGAATGGACAGTGGCAACTGGGTACACACACACACACACACACACACACTTTCCCTTTTGGTGACAAAAGGTCCTCTGTGTTAGCCATTGAGGATGCTACAGGTTGGGCGAGGTCAGCTCTGGTGACATGGTGATGTGGGGGCTTCACTAAAACTATTGCACTTTATAAATACTGTCCCAGAAAAAGTCCTGTAGCAAATCATTGTGTGTTACATTTGTTTTACATTTCCATTATTATAAAGTCATTCTATAATAGTGATTTGTTTAAAACAATGCCGTTGAAATTTGCTTAATGATACATTATCCTAACGATGCCTATCCCTAGTTGTCTGGCATCAAATGCTCAGGCAAGTTCAGTTCATCTTGAACTTTTGCATTCTCTTTGCTCTCTTCTGTTGTCTCTTTTTGTCGCTTAAAAAATACTTTAATGTAGCTTTGTAAGAGATGGCAGAATTAATCAAATTATATGCCAGACAGCTGACATTAAGTGTTGTAGAAAACTATGTGTTTACTTTTGTTAATATCACAGTTTATGCTGAACAGAAAATCAAATGCAATATGGCAAAATAACAGTTTTGAAAATGTGGTGCCATGTTGTTTCAAGTGTACATAATGAAAATAGCTCAGGGAAATGTTTGGCCCCAGGCCCTTAGCTTTCAGTAAATGTGGTCCCTAAACAACTTAGTTGAATGGTTTACACCTTAGTTCCTCTGGGGCTCTTATACCTTTGCTGCTTTGGATTATGGGTAGCTTTACTTGGTTCAAGGTTGCTGCTGCTATACTTGTCTTATCCTCATTCCTGTGGTATTTGGTTAAATTAGTAATACTGTATTTCTAATTTGGTAAAATTAGTAATACAATATAGTATATTGTGTGTGTGATTTTGGGGCTGGCCTTGCTGTTGCGGTCCAGCCAGTAAAAATAATTGTTATTTGCAACTCAACATAAACTTAAATTTTCTTGCTCAGAATCATTAATATTGACAATAAAACCTTGTCTAAGTATGACATAATATCATCAAATCATCACAATACAACCCCATAAACAGTAAATGATAGCCAATAAACAATAGTACTAGATTAAAAGCGTTCCAGGCTGACTTAGAGCTGCAACTTGTATCTTATTTCCTTGAACATCTAAGGGCTTATTCAATTAACCTCAAAGCAGAAAGTTGATTTCTTGGAATACATGCCTAAATTTGTATGGCATCTGATCTAATTTCCTGCAATTCCAGTGTTTGATCAATCAATACCTTATTATTCCAGAACAGCTGCAGGGCCCTGAGCTGGCCTCGCTTTGACTAGATACAAATCACATTAAATGTTCCTCCTCAGACAGCCCGTTCTTTCTCTAAATGCAGAGGTAGACTGACACAGGGCCCTTGTCTATAAATAGGAAAGAGGACACTATGTTAAATTACATTGAAATATGTCTTTGTGTGGAGTGGAACTGGCCAAGACATCTGTTACTAGCTGATTACAGACCGCAGCAAAACATTTCATGCTTTTCTGGAAAGCCCAGAAAGTACAGTTTGATCACTTATGTTTTTGAAATGTGCAATGATTTAGGGAAAAGTTGGTACATTTGGAAGCAATATCACAGGATTACAAGAACAATATTCTGATAATCTATGATGCAAAATCACATTTAAATTAAACAAATCTCCAGTGCAATAAGCTGCTCTTACGCATTATATTTGACAAAACGCTTTAAATTTGGGGTGCAACTAACAATTTTTATTATCAGAATGCCAGAAAATAGTGAAAAATGTCTGTCACAGTTTCTGAAAGTCCAAGGTGCCATTTTCAAATTGCTTAGACAAAACAAGCAATTTGGGTTTTGAACCTATGGTGCCATCTTCAAAGATTTACAGTAACTTAAAACAAAGAAAAATGCTCTGTCCTCACATGTGAGAAGCTGTAATTGGGGAACGTTTGCAGAAAAAAATACTTAAATAATTAATTGACCATCAAAATAGTTGCCAATTGACACTAAGTATTCATTAGTTTATAATAATCAACTCATTGTTTCAGCTCTTTTTGAAATGTGAAAAGCAAAACCCACAATAACTCAGAGTCTTAGCTTCTGATTAAATGTCGCCTGGAGTCATTGATTTGGACGGCAGTGTTTTTGTAAATCTTTTGTCTCCCCTCAGGTGTGCACTGTGGTGTTTGGCTACTTGTTGGCAGTTTGTTTCAAGTGGAGTCCCCAAACCGAGCGCTACCTGAAGGCTCTGGCTCTTCCTGTCTGGGCCGCCCTGCTCTTCTATATTGGTGAGTGGGGCGATGAGAGGACGTGTGGAGAGCCTGCTCAGACGTGTTGGTTGTCATTTCATACTTCTATGCAAATTCCCTCTTTGCCCCCTGGCGAGGTTTTTTTTCTAGTTGAGATAAAGAGAGCTGTCTCCACAGGTCCACAAGTCCATTAGACGGAGTACTTGCAGAGTTACATAGTAGGATGAAGAAGTCTTAGAGGTATTTTTAGCACACACAAGTGGCGCTGAAAAGAAATTGACCTTTAGGCGTGAAATGTTAAAAGTTGCTGACAGCTATTAAAAAGAAAGTTCTGCTCAAGACAAGAATAAGCAGCCGGGGGTTGTGGGAAAATTTGAGAAAAATGTTCTCTTTTTGGCATGTGCCTTTTATAATAATAATGTTGTCAGACAACTGGTCAAAATTATTTTTTCTTATCTCAGGTCCAGCAGGACAAAGTAGTGCAACAATTCCACCAAGATAATAACCAGTAAAGTCAACAACACAACATGCAGTTTAAGAGCAAGAAGAGAGGAGATACATAGATATCAGCCTGATTTCTGTGCCTGTTTTTAGTGTCTCTGACCGGCTCATGGAGAGTGCCCATATTTGTGGTTGTGGTTATACTCCTCATCGTCGGCTCCCAAGAGAAACCACCTGTCTCTGGAAGAGGTGAAGATTTCTGGACACACACACATTCACATTTTCCCACAGTAAGAAGCCTTTGCTCCGCATCAACTGGGCACTCATACATATGGTAAAAAAGGGTACAGGTAAATGTTTTTAATATGGAATAAACAATAGCGATATAGTGTGTTTATTTGTGAGCTTTACAAGTGCTGGTAGGTAGATTTATTTACATTTGAATAGAGTCAGGCTCGCTGTTGCCCCCTCTTTCCAGCCGTTATGCTAAGTGAGGCTAATGTCTGCTGTATTTTCATATTTATCCTACAGATATGAAAGTTTCTTGAATCTCCTAAAATATTTGAGCTTTTTCCTTTAAAATTCATGGGTCGAATGCCAAATAAGCTGATAAATAACCTATAAAATAAATGATAAACTACCATAGGCTATTCAGCTATCATCCTTTTAATTTAACAATTTAACAGTGGAAAAGTAAACCTCCTGTGTTGACAATTTTTTATAATTTGTTGACCCTGGCCCTCAACCTCAACCAGCGCCTAGATTCAGTTATAACTGGCCTTAATTTTCTTTGCCCACCTTTTCCCTAAAACACAAGTGACCTTAGGTCGACAGTTTGTCTCTGAAACACTGGACTTTTGTTAGGAACATGAGATCACATGGGAAACACACACAAAGAGTGTTACTTTATGCTCTTTACACCCTCTGCCTTTGTAAGTTACTGTTGTTTTCTTTCTATCCTCATTTCCCCAGGAGAGCTGTCAGGGCAGGTGTTGTCATTCGCTGCTAATACTATTTACATGGCAATCTCCTGTAGCAACCTTCAGCTGAAAACTGAGTCCAGTGAAAACTCTACCACAGGTAAGATAGCTTACGTTTATTCAACTCAGTGCATTACAGAAGCTTTTATTACAGGTGCAACTCTTAGGCGACAGACTAATATGGAGTGAGAGAGTGTGGAGGAAGGATTGGGATAACCAATCAATAACCACAATGACTGGTCAAGCAAACAGGCCCTAAAACATACTGTTCCATAAGTGTTTATTTCTCTTTAGTGGACATTAACCTGCACGTCACCATAGGGATTTTCATAAGAAGAACTAGCTATTGATTATAAAGCCCCTATCTGATTGTGTAAAAATATATTCACTGTGCATTTTAATAGAGAAATTGAATTTCTGTTCTCCACTGTCAACATGCTTCTAGCACCAATTTGAGGAAATGCAGCTCAAGACACTTCTGCTTTAGTTTCACCATTCAGCCATGGTGGTTAGCACTTGTTATAGATAACTAATTTCCTTTCCTTTCTTTCTCTTCCTCTTACATGCTTCATCTGCCACCTCCCTCTCATCTCTCCCAAGATGGTGTTCAGTCTGTGGGCCCCATTCCTGCCACCCCTGGGTTCCCTCGGGGCTCTCGATCATTACCAGCTGGCCTCTTCCAGAAAGAGAAAAGCTCCCACAGAGCCAGTGATATCTACTTTATTCTACTGGTTTGGGCCATAGTTCTGGTTCAGGTCTGGCTCAACCTCTGGATCCTACAGCTTCTGCCTATCCCTGTGGCTGGTAACACACATGTGCAAACATATGAATACATACACCCTTTGATGTGCTTCTTCGTGTATTCTACTGAGGCCCATGTTGCATTGATACTTCAGTGTGGGTGCTGAAGAAGCTGATGGTCCACTTTGGCCTGAAGAGCTTTGCTGAGCGGACTCTTACCTCGTGGTGGATGGGGCTGGAGAAGTTCGGACGAGAGCGAGAGGAGGCCCTGCTGCCTGGACCAATCAAAGGCCTGGCTCAGTTCCTGCTTCGCACTGACACCAAGGTAACACCTCTGACCGATCTACAGGTGCTGCTGTGGTCCTTATTTCATACATCCTCATCCAGGCACACAGCAGTTTTCTGTTACACTGTCCACATTGAAGACTGTCAGTGACTATCAGTGACATAAACAGGATGTCAACAGGTCAATAAGGATTCTGTAAAAAATATTGAAATAATACAGCAAAAATTGATCCTTATGTCCTTAAGATCTGTCTTTATGGATACTAAATATATTTGCTTCTAATAAGATATGATAAAAAGGGATCCTACACACTGTGGTTCCCCTCAGCTCTATGGAGTGTTTTGGCATCTTTCAGTGAATTGTTTTGGATTTCAGGTCCTCGACTTTGTTGTTATGGCTCAGTTTCACAGACTCTCCTCAGCGTTGTTTCCAGCAGCAACAGCAGCAGCAGCAGCAGCAGCAGCAACAGCAACAGCAGCAGCAGCAACAGCAGCAACAGCAGCAGGCAGCTGTTTTCACAGATTAAGCTCTGATAAACATATGCTACTCAGCATCAAACTGCATAAACAACCAGTTTGTGACTAGCTGGTGAACATAGTGGAGCATTTAGCAGCGAGAGAATGAATGAGTGATAATGGTGCTCTGTGTCCTCTGGGTGTATAGGTAGGAAATTGTGTGCTAGCACCATAATACATTTGTAAGGTGATATGTCACTGTTGTATTGTTGCCCTTACGGTCCAAAATCAATTAGTATTGCTTTAAAAAGACAAAGAAGTGTTGAATAGAAATTTCTGATACCAGCAACTCTGGGCCTAACTAGAGGTGTGTTAGAATGAGTGATGGTGTTACATAAATTACATTTCTCAGGTTTTATATAATGGCATCAGTGACCTCATTGCACCTTTCACACTAAAATATGTCTTTGTTCTGAAGGATTTGGGATGTGGTTGTGTTTGTAATCAGTGATTTGCATCCCACACTCCCTGTATGGTCAGTAGTTCAATCCTGCCTGTCACTTTCTGATCCCTCACTGCCTCTACCCAAACAGAAGTTGTGTTCTTGTCGCACGGGTACATGTGATGACTGCTGCACAGATCTTTTTCCAATAATAATCTTCCCAATGTCTCTTGTCTCCTCCCAAGCTCTGGCATTGGCTTAACAAGCAGGTAATGATTTGGAGGAGCAGAGTGCTGAGAGAAAGAGAGACTGACAGAAAGAGTGTGTGTATATGAGAGAACGTGAGAGTCAAGGAGAAAAAAATCACCTGGATACATGTGTGGGTGTGTGTGAAAGCGTGAGCACACCTTGTAGTAGCTTGGACTGGCGCTTTACCCATCCACTTGATCACTCATCACCCTCTCATCCTGTCTATATGTCTGTCCTCTCGCTGCTTTCCCGCTGCTTGCTTTTATTTTTACAGGAAGCTACAGTCGGGGGAAGGGGGGACTCCTTGGTCCCTCAGCCCCGTCTGTACCTTCCCTGCTTTGACTTAACTGGCAGGTTTGGCTTGAGAGTGTCTGAGCTGCATGGAGAGGAGGCTGGTGTAGACGGAGCAGAGCAGAGAGGGAGCCGAGGGCAGTGTTTCTGAAAAGTGCAGTTGAAAAAGCCTGATTTTAAGTTTTTAATGGAGATGTAGAAAGAGAAACACTGCCCATGGTCTCCCAGAAAGAACCCTTGGAGAGATGTGATCACACCTCGGGAGCTTTTATGGGTGGGAAGGTGCTGGGCATGGACAAAACAATGGAAACACCAAACAGTCTGTGAATGTCAAAACTAAAAAAAAGTTTTATCCTTTAGAAGAGCTTCACTTCTCTTTGTGGTCATGTCATCTGGGGCCTGAACTGTCTGTAATAGGATATTAGATGTTTACTCAAGAAGCTCTAGTTTTCAGGGACAAAAGGATGTGCTTTAGCATCAACTTTGCTTAAATGATAAGGTAGAAATATTCTGTTTTTCTTAGTATTAACAAATCCCATGAATAGACCAAAACCATCAATGATCTGATCTGTGTAGCCAAAGCCCGACATCGTTGTCCAAAAACTGGTAAAAAGACATTAGTGAGCCATAACATGGCATTAGGTGACATGTTCCTTCATTATCATGAACACAGGCACTGTAGTTTATTTTGAGTCGTCCTGTTAGCATTACCACTTACTAAGAAACCAAATGTGTATTAATCTATGTCTACTCCTGTTTGTGTCAGGTTTGCTATAAACTATGTGGCGAGCTGTTTTAGGACATAACTGTCCTGTTTTTGAAGATTTACATCTTCAGTTATGGATCTTTGGGGTGGAGAGTCACTGGAATAATGACATTGGAAAGTATCAAGAGATCGCAAGGAGGTCTAACACATTGTTGGTTTTGGTCTTTGCATTGTATTTGTTGACAGTAAGAGTTATATACAGTAATGCCAGCCTCAGGCTTAAAAGGTTCAGTTAAGTTTAGATCTGGGCATGGGCACGGTGGACATTGAAACCCATGAAACCCATCTTGAATAGTAGTCTAAAAGTCCCTCATAGCATTACACAGCTGTTTCAGCAGTGCAGTTATTGCAGGCAGTTGACCTTATCACTTGAACAAGATGACTGTGGTGGGTTCATCACAATGTTAAAATAGCCAGAAGCAGAGGTGCATTAATGGTGTCCTCTGGCTTCCTTAAAGCATGAAATGAAAAGGAAAATTTTAAAAGGTGACTTTTTTTGTGGTTTTATTGATATTTGGTTATCACAAGGACATTTATTATTATATTATATGTGCATTATATATATTATTTTGCTTTTCAAAAGATTAGGGTTATGAAGCTTTTGTTGTGGTTTTTGTTGAGACAGTGTGATGGTGGCATTGATCCAATTCAGAGAGTTCTGATTACATAGTTTGTCACATGATTTTTGTACTTCCTCGTGATTTTGAAGGTTTTCCCCTTGCAGTATGAATAAAATACAGTGTTTGTAAGTAATGCATAGGGTGTGTGGCCTATTTGGACATTTATTAGTGATCTCATGTTGCATTAAGCGGTGGTGATCGCCACAACTCTTCTAAACTAGACCCCTATTTCTGATTGGTACCCGACATACTAATTTGCCTGTTTAATTGACTTATTTAGTTTTTTTTCAAAATATAGTCCGCTTTGATGTGGTGTTTCCATTTTTTTGTTTTTACTGGATTTAATATACTTCATTCAGTATAACTCTCTTTAAGATAAGTGTACGTCCTTATTGATGGAACAAAAAAAACCCTACAAAATGACAGATTATTCTGAGTTTCAGGATTTTATTGCAGTGTGTAGCTGAAATGGAGTGAAACCTTAACTGACTTCCATATCACGTCGCCGTCCGTGTAATGGCAAAACATTAGGGCACGTCCTTATGCCACTAACAGAGCCTCTTCCAGTAACTCGCCATGAACTCTAGTAACTTGATTTTAACACATGGGCACAAACACATACGGATAGAGACTAAATCTGTTATAAGCTGGCTGTTGATACAGTTTTGGAGCATTGAGAAACCTGAGTTAAGAATTGCACCACCTTACGACAGAATGTACACTTGAGACTGGGGCAGCCTCACAATACTTCCATAATAAAAGATACCGAGAGATAAGTCACGAATAGAGCAGCACACAGCCTGAGTGTTTCACTCAGTTGCTTGCACTTGCATGTATGTGTGCAGATGTCCTGGCTGTTGGTTCACTCAGTCAACTACCTTGTCCTCAGGGCCCAAGGGGGCAGCTTGTAAATCCAAAATGGCCTCTTCACATGGGAAGGACACAGGTTTCTCCATGTGTCTGATCACTGTATGTTTTCAACCCCTTCAGAACAGCACTGACTTTGTGTCTATTCTACCTCTCTGCTCTCCCCTCTTTCCCCTATTTCTTTGTGTCTGTGTCTTCTCCCCGCTGTCTGTGCAGATGATCGTGTGGTTGGAGCGATCTCTGGATAAAATCATCAGCATCTTTATCATCTTCCTCCTGGTCACAGGGACCCTCCTCATGGCGCTGCTGCTGACTGCTATGGTACTGTTTTTGTTCTGCTGAATGACCTCACTGCACTTGGGCTGGTACTGACGTGGTCTCTTGGACAACAAAGTAACTTTTATCTTTCTAGGTCCATCATGAGAGTGTTCACATCATTGAGGTAACCAGTAACCTCATCAATGAGACTGTGTCTAATCATCCAGAATGGGCAAAGTATGACAGTTTAATCTTTTTTTCCTCAAATTTGTTTCTTTTACATTTGGAGTTGTGATTTCTTACTTGATGGACACCTTCCTTTATTTCTGACACTGTTCTCCTCTAGTTGGCTTCCAGAGGCTCGTGTGGTCCAGAGGGCTCTCAATTCAGCTGCTACTAATGTTTATCAACATGGGAGAGAATGGATAACACAAAAGGTGGGAATAATGACTGGCTGTGAGTTATCTCACATCAAATATGATGAAAATGTAAACAGTTTAAATAGTTTGACAGCAAGTTATGTAGCAAACCTTGGTGTCTCTTTCCCTGTGTACAGCTTCATAAGATGTTAGGAGACAAGGTGAACCACACAGCAGTGATTGAGAAACAAGTTTTGGAGCTTTGGGACCGACTGTACCACTCCTGGTTTGTGAAGGTAGTATAAGAACAGTGGAGTTCAGGCCAATCCGTTTAACTTCTTGATGTTAAGGAAAAATGTTTACAGTGGCACAAGTCATAAAATATTCCATGCATTTTCCAGAACGTGACCCACTCTGGACGGCACCGTGGTCAGAAGATAATGGCTCAGAGACAGAACAGCTGGTTAGTGGACATCCTGGACTGGAAGGACATCGCCTCATTTCTACAGGAAAATATTGAAACTCTGCTGTCTGTAAGTACGGATGTGTTTTTACACCATCTTCTGTATGAGGCAGAGGATTTACGTATATTTTATTTTCATAGATCTGTCAGTCCATCATCAAATGCAATGTTATAGACATTTAAAAATAATTTGGCTAAAGCCCACAGCGGTGGGGGTTGGGTTTGGGTGATCAGGTGCTACATTTTTTGTTTTCCTTGTATCAAAAATTATATTTCAGTGAATCAGTGAGTTAATTTTAATAAAACGCCGTTGGAACACTGTACTGTATGTCTGCCTCAATTAGCCTCTAATGGGTGTTATAACAACTGCAGGTCATGCAAATCACTGACACATTTATAGCTCTGTGCCACAAAGGGATGCACAGTTTTCCTGTGGATGACATGTTTACTGTTGCCTTGTTTTTGTAGATCCTGGAGTCTCTGTGGGTGGTAATGAGTAGGAATGTTGGCCTCCTCATCTCCACCACAACCACCCTCTTCACTGTCTTGTTCCACAGCGGCACGGCTCTACTCAACTTTGCTCTGAGTCTGGTATGAAACATTGACTGCTATAAACCATATAGCTCAAAATTACATGGGACGGTTTAGTTTAGTTTTGTTTGGTCTATTGGCAACATTAGAGGAAAAATCTCCTTGCTGACATGCATCACCCTTGTTTACCTGGTGCATTGAAACCAGCAAAAACTACAGTTCCAGCTGGAGGTAAACTGGTTTGCTCTCAGAGTAAAATAAGTCTTCTAAAGGTCAAAATTTGTTGTACCTTTTACGCTTTTGTAATGCAGTAGGGTAGCAAGTGCAGTCGTTACAACTGATGCCTTCTTGAATTAAATGAAGATTAGTAGGTTAAATTATAGTGTTATATATAGTTATATTGACTTCCCTCTTTACGTTAACCTCTTTAACTCTTTGACCTTCTATTTCATTGAATTGAGTAAGTTTAATTTTTCAATTTTATTTCAGTCGACTGGATTTTAGTAAATCAAATTTAGTTTTATTTAATTTATTTTCATTCATTTTGTAAAATATATGGAATTAATTGATTTAATATAATTTCATTAATTTTATTCTCATTTCTTTTTACATACCTATTCTAACGATCATATTTGTGCTATTTCCTGTGTGTATGCAGGTGATTTTCCTGACCACTCTCTTCTACCTGCTGAGCTCCAGTGGTGAATATTACAAACCTGTCAAATGGGTGATCAGCCTGACCCCTCTCTCCCAGCCAGGACCCTCCTCCAATATCATAGGCCAGTCTGTGGAAGAGGCCATCAGGTAGTCACATGCACAAAATCATCATATTTGTGGTGGCAAAATCTATAAATATATCTCAAGGAGATTATTTTTGACCTTGTCTGTGTGTTTGTATTGAAGAGGAGTGTTTGACGCCTCTCTGAAAATGGCCGGCTTCTACGGCCTCTACACTTGGCTCACTCACACCATCTTTGGCATCAACATCGTTTTCATTCCTTCTGGTGAGTCAGTGTGTCCACAGCAGATTGTGCTGGCACTATATGTGCACCTGCCAAGCCACACTAAGTATTTTCTCACTCTCTGAATCCCTCTCTCCTGGCCTGAAGCTCTGGCTGCCATCCTGGGTGCGGTACCGTTCCTGGGAACCTACTGGGCAGCGGTGCCGGCAGTGTGTGACCTGTGGTTGGCACAGGGCGAAGGCGTCAAAGCCGTGCTGCTGCTGATCTGCCATCTGCTTCCGACATATTTTGTAGATACAGCGATCTACTCTGATATCTCTGGGTAGGTATGTGTGTGACACAAGGGCGTAGGTTTGGTCTCAACATTGATAGGGACGCAACAACACAGCCACCGCTCCAAAACAAAGAGACTGGCTTTTTAATGCTCTCAACCAAACAGTTTTTTAACATGTAAGATCTGAATTTACATTCAGGCATTCCCATACGCAAATGTAATATATGTACATGTGTTGAATTTCCATATATGAAATATATGTATATATGAAGTAAAATCATAGTTATAAACTTATATCTTTATGTATCCAGAGGATGCATATATGTCATAATAATATATCCTCTTATAGGTGACACATATGGTAATATCACTCTTGGTATAGGGACATATATGTCATAAGTCATAGTATACTAAGGCATAAAAACATCATGGTATAGTAAGTCATAAAAAAGTCATTGTGTAGTAAGGCGTAAAAAAGTCTTAGTATAGAGAGGCATAAAAAGTCTTAGTATAGTAAGACATAAAAAAAAAAATCAGAGATGCCAATTAACCTAATGTGCATGTCTTTGGACTGCAGGAGGAAACCAGAGTACACTTAGAGAACCCACACAGGCACAGGGAGAACATGCATTGTTGAGTAGTAAAATCAAGAATGAGAATCACCAGAAAGCTGTCCAAACAGTCACGCCTGCAACAGTCTCACCTTCATACTTTATTGTAGTTATTCAGTGTGATGAAGTTTAAAAACGGTTATGTACACAGTGTTAAATGTACACAATTCATAGTAATACAGTACTCACATGTTTTATTCCTTCTGTACATACTAGCCATTGGTGATTCCTTTGTAGTGTGTCTACATTGAAAGAAATGGGGATGTTCTGTGTAAAAATGTATACTAAAGTTCAGCTAAAGCTAATATGAGGTCTTGGCAGTGACTGTTGCTGGTGTTTTGTCCCAGCAATTAAATTACTAGGATGTTTCCCTCTGCTGTGCCTCAGCAAGGAAACACAGAGAGAATTTCATACTACCCACCTGATTTGGCAAACTCAGACTGCTGAAGCCTCATATTAGCTACGGTTGACCTTTAGATTTTTCTGCACAGAACTAGGATTGTGGATTCCATAGCCCATTTCTTACAGTGTAGACTGCTATGAAGGAAAGAATGACTACAGAGACCTATAACTTTCTTAATCTACATACAGTGTGTGATTATTGTATTCAGATAGATATGAAAAACTCTGAAGCCATCCTTTAATGAGCCAAAATGTAGTCCTGTAACTATACCTTAGTATTAACACCATTTCTTGTGTCTGTGTCTCAGTGGTGGACACCCCTATCTAACAGGTCTAGCGGTGGCAGGTGGAGCGTACTATCTGGGACTGGAGGGTGCCATCATTGGGCCCATCCTCCTTTGCATCCTGGTGGTTGCAGCCAACATCTACAGTGCCATGCTAATGAGCCCCAGCTCTGCAGTGCCCACACCGGTGCAGTCAACCTGGCCTGTCCACTCCATCAGGTAAACGCAACGCCTGAAATAACTGAAACATAGTAAGTCATAAAAAACGTCATAGTATAGTAAGTCATAAAAAAGTCATTGTATAGTAAAAGGTCATACTATGGTAAGGCCAATTAACACGGAGACAGCGTAAATGCAACCACACTGTCATTATCATTTTGCTTGTTACTTTCAGGACCTTCACAGACTCTACCCCGTCTGTCCTGAAGAAGGCCAGTGAGTGAGAGCAAGAGGGCGAGTCCCTGTGGAACGTCATCTGGCTATTGGCCGATTCCTCAGGGGAAGTGCTCCCCTCCCTGAAGCTCCACCATACACCGCCCAGCTCTACAGGATTCAGCCCCGACCAAGAGAAGATGGCGGTGTAATGGCTGGTCACCTGTGATGCCGTCTGCTTACCAGAGCGCACGCCCTTGATCCCAAACATGGACCAATGATATCACATTGGGCTTTATGAATATGAACGATGGAGACATTGATGCTAATCACATCATCTTTCAGGACTCAGTGCCTAAATTGATTTTGTAATGTTGACAAATGACTAAAATTTTCATGTGATTTGTGAATTGTAAGATGATATATTTTATCTAACGGCCCCTAATTTACCCTGCACACCCTAACTGTGTTTAAGCAACAGTATATGGTTATGCAGTATTTGTACTCCCTACCTCTCTCCTCGTGGAGGCTCAAATAGAATTTATAGTGAAAGCTGGCCACAAAAGTCCTCACGCCTGGCTCAAGAGAACGAGTTAATGACTCTCTGTAGTTTAACTTAATGTGTTCACGTTTCAGTGGTAGTAGCTGTGAGTCTGCATCACTAGTTCTCTGCTTTAACAAAGATGTATACTCTTGCTGGCCTGAACCAGGCTTTTTAGTATTTTGTTAATGGCTAAAGGTTTAGACTAAGGTTTTAGCCCTGCACTCTGTGCGTTCAGGGCATCTGGTCTGAGTCTGAAAATTGACAGATTCTGTTTTCTACATTTTTAATTTATTTCAAGCTTAAAGATTGTTATGTAACACACTGTGAGTGCAACTACAACCAAGCTTTTCATTTTTAACCCATCTGCCAGTATTGAAGGACGTTTACACTCAGAAGACCTTGATAAGTCTGACTGAGTATTTTTGTGAGCACTTTTCAACTTTTGGTATGCCTGTGACTTACATCCCTATCACAATTTTATCAGTGGTTCAGACCTCAAACACCTCACATCCCTTAGCAATGTCTTGTATACATATAATTTTTACTCACCTCCTCCGTTCTTGCACTTGTCCACCCCATACGTTACAGTCAGAGCACTTTTTTGAAAGGAGAATATGAAGTAGTTTATATTGCTTGAAGCTTTAATGAACGGGCTGTACAGGTGAACTGTGTATGTAATGTGACACATTGATCATTCATGGCTACTGTGTTAGCTACTGGAGGGTGAGAGTGTGGTGATGTGGTCTGGGTTGGAACAAGCGTGTAATTTAGCAATGGTTTCAGTGTTGAACTAAAATACTGTCATTTTAAGTTTCATACTGTTGCTGGGTTTTTTTTATTACTTGTTATGCACTGACAAAATAAACATTATCATTTGAACTGCAGAGGATTTGTTGTGTAACTCCTTTTTAGCAACTAATGCTTATTTTTATTGTATTTTTAAAGTATTATTTTTTTATCAAATGTTTGGTCTATAAAGTTTTAGGAAATGGTGAAAAATGCTCATTACAATTTCTCAGAAGTGATGCTAAGACAGATAAACCATCTGAAATCCAAAACCTCGGTGTGAGGTGACAATTTTAACCACTGCTCTAACAAGATGCCGCATACGTAAATCATCGAGTAGTAAGGCATAAAAATGTCATAGTGTAGTGAAGCACAAACAAACATGAGCGTATAGTTACAAAGAGGCATAAAAATTCATAAAAAACTACATTATAGTAAGGCATGAAAAACATAATAGTAAATTAAGGCATAAAAATTAAAACAAACGACAGTATAGCAATGCATAAAAAGTCAAAAAAAGGGACACAGTATAATAAGGCATAAAAAGTCATAAAAACATCATAGTATAGTAAGGCATAAAAAGTCATGAAATATCAGTATAGTAAGGCATAAAGACGACATAGTATAGTGAGGCATAAAAAGTCATAAAAGCAACATAGTATAGTAAGGCATAAAAAGTCATAGTATAGTAATGCATAAAAATTCATAAAAATGTCATAGTATAGTAAGGCATTAAAAAGTCATAAAAATGTCAAAGTATAATAAGGAATAAAAATGTCATAAAAACGTCATAGTACATTATAGCATAAAAAGTCATAGTATAGTAAGGCATAAAAAGTCATGAAAAAGTCATAGTATAGTATGGCATAAAAAGTCATAGTATAGTAAGGCATAAAAAGTCAAAAAAAGTCATAGTATAGTAAGGAATAAAGACGACATAGTATAGTAAGGCATAACAAGTCATAAAAATATCATAGTATAGTAAGGCATAAAAAGTGATAAAAACGACAGTATAGTACGGCATAAAAAGTCATAGAAACGTCATAGTATAGTAAGGAATAAAGACGACATAGTATAGTAAGGCATAAAAAGTCATAAAAACCTCATAGTATAGTATGGCATAAAAAGTCATAGTATAGTAAGGCATAAAAAGTCATAAAAACGTCATAGTATAGTATGGCATAAAAAGTCATAAAAACGTCATAGTATAGTATGGCATAAAAAGCCATAGTATAGTAGGGCATAAAAAGTCATAAAAATGTCATATTATAATAAGGCATAAAAAGTCATAAAAACGTAAAAGTACAGTAGGGCATAAAAAGTCATAAAAATGTCATAGTATAATAAGGCATAAAAATGTCATAAAAATATCATATTATAATAAGGCATAAAAAGTCATAGTATAGTAAGGCATTAAAGTCATAAAAATGTCATAGTATAGTAAGGCACATAAAGTTGTAAAAAATGTCAAAGTATAGTATGGCATAAAAAGTCATAGTATAGTAAGGCATGAAAAGTCATAAAAATGTCATACTATAGTGAGGCATAAAAAGTCATAAAAACATCATGGTATTGTATGGCATAAAAAGTCATAGTATAGTTAGGCATAAAAAGTCATTAAAAACGTCATAGTATAGTAAGGCATAAAAAGTCATAGTACAGTAGGGCATGAAAACTCATAAAAATGTCATAGTATAGTATGGCATAAAAAGTCATGAAAACATCATAGTATTTTATGGGATAAAAATCACAGTATAGTAAGGCATAAAAAGTCAAAAAAACATCATAGTATAGGAAGGCATAAAAAGTCATAGTATAGTAGGGCATAAAAATGTCATAGTATAGTAAGGCATAAAAATGTCATAGTATAGTATGGCATAAAAAGTCATAGTATAGTAAGGCATAAAAATGTCATAAAAATGTCATAGTATAGTATGACTTAAAAAGTAATAGTATAGTAAGGCATAATAAGTGATAAAAACGACATAGTATAGTACGGCATAAAAAGTCATAGAAACGTCATAGTATAGTAAGGAATAAAAACGACATAATATAGTAAGGCATAAAAAGTGATAAAAACGATATAGTATAGTACGGCATAAAAAGTCATAGAAACGTCATAGTATAGTAAGGATTAAAGACGACATAATATAGTAAGGCATAAAAAGTCATAAAAAACGTCATAGTATAGTATGGCATAAAAAGTCATAAAAATGTCATAGTATAGTATGGCATAAAAAGTCAAAAAAACGTCATAGTATAGTAAGGCATAAAATATCATATTATAGTAAGGCATAAAAATTCATAAAAATGTCAAAGTATAATAAGGCATAAAAATGTCATGAAAACGTGATAGTATATTATGGCATAAAAAGTCATAGTATAGTAGGGAACAAAAAGTCATAAAAACGTCATAGTATAGTAAGGCATAAAAAGTCATAAAATCGTCATAGTATTGTATGGCATAAAAAGTCATAGTATAGTAAGGCATAAAAACTCATAAAAATGTCATAGTATAGTATGGCATAAAAAGACAAAAAAACATCATAGTATAGTAAGGCATAAAATTTCATAGTATAGTAAGGCATAAAAAGTAAAAAAAAAAGTCAAAGTATATTAAGGAATAAAAAGTCATAGTATAAGTAAGGCATAAAAAGTCATAAAAATGTCATAGTATAGTATGGCATAAAAAGTCATAGTATAGTAAGGCATAAAAATGTCATAAAAATGTCATAGTATAGTATGACTTAAAAAGTAATAGTATAGTAAGGCATAATAAGTGATAAAAACGACATAGTATAGTACGGCATAAAAAGTCATAGAAACGTCATAGTATAGTAAGGAATAAAAACGACATAATATAGTAAGGCATAAAAAGTGATAAAAACGATATAGTATAGTACGGCATAAAAAGTCATAGAAACGTCATAGTATAGTAAGGATTAAAGACGACATAATATAGTAAGGCATAAAAAGTCATAAAAAACGTCATAGTATAGTATGGCATAAAAAGTCAAAAAAACGTCATAGTATAGTAAGGCATAAAATATCATATTATAGTAAGGCATAAAAATTCATAAAAATGTCAAAGTATAATAAGGCATAAAAATGTCATGAAAACGTGATAGTATATTATGGCATAAAAAGTCATAGTATAGTAGGGAACAAAAAGTCATAAAAACGTCATAGTATAGTAAGGCATAAAAAGTCATAAAAACGTCATAGTATAGTAAGGCATAAAAAGTCATAAAAACGTCATAGTATAGTAAGGCATAAAAAGTCATAAAAACGTCATAGTATAGTAAGGCATAAAAAGTCATAAAAACGTCATAGTATAGTAAGGCATAAAAAGTCATAAAAACGTCATAGTATAGTAAGGCATAAAAAGTCATAAAAACGTCATAGTATAGTAAGGCATAAAAAGTCATAAAAACGTCATAGTATAGTAAGGCATAAAAAGTCATAAAAACGTCATAGTATAGTAAGGCATAAAAAGTCATAAAAACGTCATAGTATAGTAAGGCATAAAAAGTCATAAAAACGTCATAGTATAGTAAGGCATAAAAAGTCATAAAAACGTCATAGTATAGTAAGGCATAAAAAGTCATAAAAACGTCATAGTATAGTAAGGCATAAAAAGTCATAAAAACGTCATAGTATAGTAAGGCATAAAAAGTCATAAAAACGTCATAGTATAGTAAGGCATAAAAAGTCATAAAAACGTCATAGTATAGTAAGGCATAAAAAGTCATAAAAACGTCATAGTATAGTAAGGCATAAAAAGTCATAAAAACGTCATAGTATAGTAAGGCATAAAAAGTCATAAAAACGTCATAGTATAGTAAGGCATAAAAAGTCATAAAAACGTCATAGTATAGTAAGGCATAAAAAGTCATAAAAACGTCATAGTATAGTAAGGCATAAAAAGTCATAAAAACGTCATAGTATAGTAAGGCATAAAAAGTCATAAAAACGTCATAGTATAGTAAGGCATAAAAAGTCATAAAAACGTCATAGTATAGTAAGGCATAAAAAGTCATAAAAACGTCATAGTATAGTAAGGCATAAAAAGTCATAAAAACGTCATAGTATAGTAAGGCATAAAAAGTCATAAAAACGTCATAGTATAGTAAGGCATAAAAAGTCATAAAAACGTCATAGTATAGTAAGGCATAAAAAGTCATAAAAACGTCATAGTATAGTAAGGCATAAAAAGTCATAAAAACGTCATAGTATAGTAAGGCATAAAAAGTCATAAAAACGTCATAGTATAGTAAGGCATAAAAAGTCATAAAAACGTCATAGTATAGTAAGGCATAAAAAGTCATAAAAACGTCATAGTATAGTAAGGCATAAAAAGTCATAAAAACGTCATAGTATAGTAAGGCATAAAAAGTCATAAAAACGTCATAGTATAGTAAGGCATAAAAAGTCATAAAAACGTCATAGTATAGTAAGGCATAAAAAGTCATAAAAACGTCATAGTATAGTAAGGCATAAAAAGTCATAAAAACGTCATAGTATAGTAAGGCATAAAAAGTCATAAAAACGTCATAGTATAGTAAGGCATAAAAAGTCATAAAAACGTCATAGTATAGTAAGGCATAAAAAGTCATAAAAACGTCATAGTATAGTAAGGCATAAAAAGTCATAAAAACGTCATAGTATAGTAAGGCATAAAAAGTCATAAAAACGTCATAGTATAGTAAGGCATAAAAAGTCATAAAAACGTCATAGTATAGTAAGGCATAAAAAGTCATAAAAACGTCATAGTATAGTAAGGCATAAAAAGTCATAAAAACGTCATAGTATAGTAAGGCATAAAAAGTCATAAAAACGTCATAGTATAGTAAGGCATAAAAAGTCATAAAAACGTCATAGTATAGTAAGGCATAAAAAGTCATAAAAACGTCATAGTATAGTAAGGCATAAAAAGTCATAAAAACGTCATAGTATAGTAAGGCATAAAAAGTCATTAAAACATCATAGTATAGTAAGGCATAAAAAGTCATGGTATTGTATGGCATAAAAAGTCATAAAAATGTCAAAGTATAGTAAGGC
>NW_019175012.1:0-105 GCF_002260705.1 Seriola dumerili | reverse complement strand
TCTTTTGTTGTTTGTTGACTTTTAAACAAGTTTTCTTTTCTTTTTTTTTTATATCCTTTTGTAGCTAGAGTCTCGCAGCACTGGTTGTTCATTGATGCACCATCC
>NW_019175011.1:924699-925799 GCF_002260705.1 Seriola dumerili | reverse complement strand
AGGCAGCAGTTCTAACCATTACACCATCATACCAAGCACTTGGAGATCACAGTATAATGATAAACAATAACGTCATCTTATATCAGGGAAAAAAAACGTAATACTATAGTAGGACATAAAAACATCATAGTATAATAAAGCATTAAAAAGTCATAGTATGGTATGGCATACAATGTCATGGTATAATATGTCACATTCATAATTTTAGATTAAAGGATATGTGCATGTTGTTTGAATGCAAGGTACATATAAACCCCACACAATTTTTGCCATGAAAGAGATTTGAACCCATGACCTTTTCATTGGGAGACAGCAGTTCTAACCATTACACCATCAGACCAAGCACATGGGTTCACAGTTTAATGATATATAATAACACCGTCTTATGCCAAGGACAAAAAACGTCATACTATGGTAGAGTATAAAAACATCACAGCATAATAAAGCATGAAAATTCATAAAAACTTCACTGTATAGTAAGGTATAAAACGACATAGTATAATAAGGCATAAAAAGTCATAAAAACGTTATAGTATAGTAAGGCACAAAACATAGTATAATAAGGTATAAAACGTCATATTATAGTAAGGCATAAAAAGTCATAGTATATTAAGGCATAAAATTTCATAAAAACGACATAGTATAGTAAGGCATAAAAAGTCATAAAAACGACATAGTATAGTAAGGCATAAAATGTGCATAAAAAGTCATAGTATATTAAGGCATAAAATTTCATAAAAACGACATAGTATAGTAAGGCATAAAAAGTCATAAAAACGACATAGTATAGTAAGGCATAAAAAGTCATAAAAACAACATAGTATAGTAAGGCATAAAAACGTCATAGTATAATAAGGCATAAAAAGTCATAAAAACGACATAGTATAATAAGGCATAAAACGTCATAAAAACGTCATAGTATAGTAAGGCATAAAAAGTCATAAAAACGACATAGTATAGTATGGCATAAAACATCATAGTATAGTAAGTCATAAAAAGTCATAAAAACGACATAGTATAGTAAGGCATAAAAAGTCATAGTATAGTAAGGCATAAAAAGTCATAAAAACGACATAGTATAGTAAGGCATAAAAAATCAT
>NW_019175011.1:743982-917132 GCF_002260705.1 Seriola dumerili | reverse complement strand
TATAGTAAGGCATAAAAAGTCATAAAAACGTCATAGTATAGTAAGGCATAAAACGTCATAAAAACGTCATAGTATAGTAAGGCATAAAAAGTCATAAAAACGACATAGTATAGTATGGCGTAAAACGTCATAGTATAGTAAGGCATAAAAAGTCATAAAAACGTCATCATATAGTAAGGCATAAAAAGTCATAAAAACGTCATGGTATAGTAAGGCATAAAAAGTCATAAAAACGTCATAGTATAGTAAGGCATAAAAACGTCATAATATAGTAAGGCATAAAAAGTCATAAAAACGACATAGTATAGTAAGGCATAGAACGTCATAGTATAGTAAGGCATAAAAAGTCATAAAAACGTCATGGTATAGTAAGGCATAAAATGTCATAAAAACATCTTATTATAGTAAGGCATAAATTGTCAAAAAACTTCATAATATAGTAGGGCATAAAATGTCATAAAAAGTTCATAGTATATATAGTGGGGCATAAAAACGTCAAAAAACTTCATGGTATAGTATGTCATAAAATATCATAACATGGTTAAATAACATCAGTTGATATTTTTCTGGTGACAGTAGTTACTACTGTGATATCCTTACATTACTTGAGCCTGCAGATAGTCCCCGCCCTTTCAGTCAATCAAATGGCAGCATGCCTTAATCAGTTGTCTTGGAGACGTAGCCTGTTGGAGGACACACTGGAATGATCTAATATGACTGTATATGTAATATGAAATACTGGTAGGGACAATACTGTCCTCCCCAATTATTGGTAGTGACATGTCCCTACCATCCATATGCAAACCTACATCCTTGCTTTACTGTCTTTTACAGAAGTTCTGTAGAGGACATAAAATACCACATTATACACTGTATTACTTTGAGACATGAATGAGTGATCTTGCATCTAAGGCAGTGCTGACAGCTCACAGAAGCACAAAGGTAGAAATCAGGTGTCTTCTTGTAATGGTGCTTTTCCCCCTGGAGGCAAAGTAACAAATATCTGGCACATGCGTGAGCGTGGGCACGTAAATTAACTCACTAATACCTTTAATGCTTTTAAATGTAGACGTACGGCGTGATAAAGAACCGTATTTGTTTTAAACCTGTCAACCTGTATTACAGTTAATATATTAATATATTGTATCCTCTCTGCAGTGATTGTGGTCTAAACTCTAGACAGTTTTCTCCCAATACAGGTCATAGTCTGTGTAGTAGTCTGTGTAATTGTGCAATTTTCTGACTAGTTTAAAGTAGTTTGTACGTCTCAAGGTCAGTTGATTGTTCTGATATTTTCTCCAAACAGCCAAATGACTGACTGTATTTCTTAACTGATAACTTTGGTGATTATCTGAATTTTTGTTTTTGTGCACAAAGCTATGAAAAGACCAAATCCCTCGAGAACCTGATCCTTCATCTGTTTATCTACAGCCTGTTGTAGCTTAATCCTCTGTGCCATAAAACTTAATTGTTGTCCAGAGCTTTTAAAAACACGTCAGTGAGCCACATCGTTGTAGTGAGTGACACTAATCAGGTTTCCATTCAAGTTTAGCACAGATTTTACAGAAATTTATACAAATGTATATAAAAATTTACAGTGAAAATTTAAAATGCATAAAAACTGGTGGATGGTAAACAATATAGAGTCAGACCCACATACAACTCACTAAATGTGTATTAATCCACCACTGAAAATAGTCCCTACCAAATGCACTATTTACTCCTGTTAAACTATTGTTTGCTAAAAACTACGGTGCACAGCTGTTTCAGGGAATTATGTAGCATTTTTTAAAAAGGAAACTATTCTTAAAGATTTTCATCTTCAGTGGGAACCAATGGGCGTAGAGCTGAGAGGCAGCCAGTCAAAAAGTGTTGAGAGACGGATTAAAGCGATAGTTTTGGTCTTTTCATGAGATTTGATTTACGATAAGAAAAGTAGAGAATAATGACAGCCTTATTATTTTAAAGGCTGTGAAAGTTGATTTATTTGTTGAGGTTATCATTTCCTTTGGGATGGGGGCTAGGAGAAGCTTTCAGTATTAATAACTTTTAAGTGTGGTAGTTATTTTTTCAGATGAAAGCTGAAACAACTAAATTTAATATGCAGTCGATAATTTATCTGCAGAAAACTACTACTCTACTTTCCTCTCCAGTTTTTGAATGTGTTTTAATGTGCTGTTGTAGCCCTGTGTCACATGATGTGGACCTCATCGCCTGCATTTTATTTTTCATAATTACGTCCAGATTCATCTGAAACAAATGTCAGTGCATGGCTAGCATGGTAGCATGTGGTTAGAGTACTTCTCTGAGAAGATCTGAATAGTCTGTCTGACTGTGTTTTAATCTTTTCACGCAGCAAAAAGCCAAAGAGACCTCAGAGACAGAGGCAACAAAACAACCGACTAAAACCTCTGACTCTCGCCTACGACGGGGACACAGACATGTAGTCCTCCGGAAGACGCTTCACCGGTCATAGAAACCCACTTCATCACGCCATAACAGTGAAGGACATGGATGTTTGCATCGTGAATGGACACGTCACAGAGCGGAGAAATTACAGAAAATCCTCTTAGCAGAGACACTAGCGAGGTTTAACTATTTCAAGTAGAGATCCATTCAGCCCCCTTTTGTTTTTTTAAGTATTTTCTTTTGCCAGAGCCTTCGTGACCTCCACCGTGTTCAATGAAATGCCTTTTTTTTTTTGCCCCCTACACATCCACATCTGTTTAATCAAAGGACTTGTTTGAGACGCAGGAGAGGCTGGGTGCAGAAGACAGACCCAGCTCTCTCCTGCTGTCTCTGAACATGGCAGCACAAGCTCCAACTCTTCCCCCACGCTTTTCTGCTTGTCCCTAAAAATGCTGAGTAGCTGGAGGCTTAGGATGCTCTGACGGCTCGTACGTTGCCAAAAGTCACCGCAGGGAAGAGGAGGAGGGAGAGGAAAATCTCCATAAAAAGGTTTGGATTCCTTTTTCTCAATCCTCAACTGGGTTTTGACTCAAATCTCTTTTACAGTCTTGAACAAAAGGGAGGCATTTCTTCTCTTCTTTCTTTTTTTTTTTTTTTCCTTTTGCTTGATTCAGAGGCACACAGGCCTGAGTTTGTGGGATAAACTGATCTGTACGATGCTGATGGAGGAGTAGCCTGCAATCAGTTGTTCATGAAAACTACTGCCTGCCTGCCTGCCTCCACCCTTGCTTTGTTTCAGGCACTACATTGCACTATATTAGTGCAGCATGATATGCACATGTGACTTCTACCTTCTATTGCCATAAAACACTGCCTCTTCCACAGACGAAACCATAGAGCGGAGGAACAGCTAAGGTCAACACGAGAACATTCGAAGGAGAAACGACGGCAACAGGAAAAGATGTTTAAATGTCTCACATTCTACAAAACAAGTGTGAATCTCAAGTAAATATATGTATAGATTTTTTTTCTCACAACTGATCTTTTGGTTGTAGTAAAGTACCTTTTGTGGTTTGTAGATTTCGTCTGGTGTTATCACTGTATTTCTGCCCAGATGCAATTATGCGATTTAAACTACGATATCAGCGGGTGACTTCTTTTAATGAATCACCTGCTTTAAAGTTCTTTTTAACCATAAAAAAAAAAAAATCTGATTCAATTCAAATTATTTAACCTTTTTTTTTATCCACAGACGTCCATTGTGGAAAAGCTGAAATTTTGCAGTGATTAAAGAAAAAGAAAGATCAATAAATTTAAACCGTTCACGTCATGCAAATGTCATTTCTGCCTTACTGACAATAACTAAATACTAACAGTCCTGTAATACAGTTTGTAATACTTGAATGGGGCATACATTATACACTGTAGCTCATTATACACTGCAGTACATATAGACATAAAGAGAGACTAAATTTGTTTTAAGATTTTTCATGTAGTAACCGTATCATAGCTCCTCTGTTTTGCAGCCATAATACATGAGGTGAAATATAATTAAAAAAAATATCTGTACAAACAAAAAGTATACAACATGTTAATAATAAGAGAACACGCTTCTGCTGAGTTCAATGTAAAAGCAAAACTGGTGTGGAGAATGTTTACTTTTTTTGTTGTGGGATTTGTAAATAACAGCGATTTTTTTATTTTTTTGGGAAAAAAAATTCAAAGTATGTGTACATTTATTTTGTATTGCACAAAAAATGTTTAGTTTGACTATTGCAAAGTGGGTGTATGATATTGCTGATTGTTGTTATCATGATGCAAGTTGTATGTTGTGAACAAAAAAGGAAAGAGAAAAGAAGCAGAAAAAGTCGAAGGCTCAGCCGTTTTGTACAGGTTGTTTATATGTATGGGAAGAATTACTGAAAATAAATGAGGACACGGTTGTAAACACACAACGGTAAAGTTATTAAGTCTGAAGTCATGTTTGTCTATTGTTATATGTCCACTAGAGAACAGAACATTAAAGGATAAAGCTGGTGTTTTTATATATATTTTTCTTTTTGTCAACAAATCCCATGAAAAGAGCAAAACCAAGGTTTTGTTAATCCGTCTCTGCCAATACTCATATCAATATTTTCACATTTAAAACATTTGGTAACTCTTTATTTTACACGTCCATTATTTCCTAATAACTTCTTCAAAGTTTCCTGGAAAGAACCACAAACTTTGGTGCCAATTACAGGAAAAAGAAACAGTTCATTATCGACTTCCCAAATAATTTCCATGAAAGAAAGTTCTCCACTTAAACATCAGTGAATATTTATTACTCATTCATTTATTATTGGAAACTTTATATTGATTTTATGCTGAGCCGTATGTTTGTTTGCAGACTCATTTCACATTTTGCATTTTTAGCTCAGCTGTTATCCTCGGAATAAAAGTCTCAAGGTTGAGTTAGTTTAGCATTTAGAATTACCTGGAAGTGAAGCAACTAATCAGCGACCTAATTATACTGTATGATTCTGTCAAGGAAACTTCTTAAATAAATTGGAATATGCAGACACATAAAATAAAGAGTTACCAAAAAATCCCAACTATATATCGACCAGTATTCACTTTTTAAACATAAACAACCTTGATTTTAAGGAATTGTGACCGAGATATTTTATGGATAAAAAATAAACGTATTAATGCTCTCTGGTGGACAAACTATCTAACGACGACACTGTTTCTGAATGACCTTAATCACCAATATATCTGCGATCAGATAATAACAGCCATCATAACGTCCTAGTTGTGTTAAATATTTTTTAACTTCCCTAACCTGTCTGTGGTTCTCAGCCCAAAGTCCATTTGCTCAGACTGAAAACATAAATTTGTAAAAACAAACATGGGAATATGTATTAGTTTATTAGTTTAGTATACAGCTGGGCACTGTAGTTTTTAGCCAAAGTTACTCAAACTGAAAGAAATATTGCATTTGTTTGGGACTATTTTCAGTTGCGGATCAATACACATTTGTATTCAGCTAGTAAGTGTCCCACATATAGCATCAGCAGGACAGCGATGTGTTTTTAACAGTGTTGGAGGAGTATATATGAAGTATATGAGGATTTGGATTCATGTATATTACTGCAGGATGAATTCATTAGTGGTTTTGGGCTTTTCATGAGGTTTGTTGACAATAAGAAAAATAAAGAATATCACCAGACGTATCCTTTAAGCTGGAACAGTGATGAAAAGTCACTTAAAGGAGTAAAACAACTAAATAATATCGATTTCTAAATGCTCTCGGTCTGCTCTTACAGGAACAAGTAGGGGTTTTAACCACTTAAATGATGGGTCCAGTATTTTTAACTCCTGTTCATACTGGACGTTAACAGATCTCTTCCACTGTAAGGGACAGAATCCACAGTCCTCGCTCTGAGAAAAACTGTGTTCAAAGGTTTATCTGAAGCTGAAATGAGGCCTCGGCAGCCTGAGTTAATCAAATCAACTGGGGATCTTCCAAGTTCCTGTGTTTTTAGCACCAAATTCCTTCTTTGTGTTGGTATCCCTCCACTGCAGCTCAACACAGAAACACTGAGAGGAAGAGCAAGAGGAAATTTAGCACTAAGAAGCCTATAATTTGGAAGATACACACTTGATTTGATTAAGTCAGACTGTTGAAGGTTTAAGCTTCAGAACGAGGACTGTTCCACCCCACTTCCACCAGTTATTGATCAGTATGAACAGGATGAAAACAGTTTCACGCTCGACGTGTTGTTGTTGTTGTTGTTGTTATATGGCAAAATTGTGAACCTGTCCTTTAATTTAAATTTTCATTCAGAAAAAAAATCAACTACGATTACAACTTAATTAATTTGACAAACTAAACTGACAGGTGTTTGATTTAGATTCAAAATGAAGACTTGATTAAGCTTGTTTTTAAACCTTTTTAAAGGGGCACGTCGCTGATTTTACATGTCAGATTACAAGTCACTGTACTACTCAAAAGTGACATCACTTGATTAATCGCTGCTTGGGACTGAGGCCTAAAGATTTTTAACTGACGTCTGTGTTACGAACCTGAGTCATGGAGTTTGAAAGATGAGGGCATTTAGCAGACAGGGAAGGTCTGATGAGAGATGCTATCGCGTTGTTTTATTGGATCTAATGGTTCTAGAGTCTGACCCATACTGCGGTTTAAAAGTCAGGGTATATCGGCCTCTGCTGCTGCAATCCTGATTATTCTTTTTTCTTCTGTCTCTCAAAGGTCCCAAACTTTGTGGGAGTGAAACAGTAAAATCACTGGCATCCTCTTTTAAGGGACTTGTCAGTTACTAATTTGACGTTTGTTTACCAAATAAAAAAAGAGTTTCATCATAATTGCAGGGCAAAATATTTGTCACACACAAATTCAACTGACAATTCAGCTTTAAAATGTTCACTGAAGGTCTGCAGCTACGTCTGGTAAATGAATTTAAAGTCTGCATTAACAAACAATAACCAAAACAGTGTCTTCAATATAGAGGAAATTATTAAAGTCGTTTTTTTTTTTGTTTGTGTGGAAAAATAAATAAAAATTACACAAAAAACTGATGAATTAGATTTCATAAAAAACCTAAGTAACCTTTAAAATGTTTCAATTTCAGGGTCATTAAATAGTTTTTAGTGATGATCATTCATAAACATGAGAATAAGCTGTTACTGATATATTATTATTAATATCATATCTTATAATATTTAGTTATTGAACCCGTTATCAAAGGCTCAATACCTCATTAAAGGCACAGCATACAGGATGTACTACATTTAGACCAAACTTGTATCTCACTGTCTGGAAAATGTATTTAAAGTTGCACTTTAAATACATTTACTCTAGTAAACTAAAAATGTCCGTATTGAAGTAAATTATTCAAGTAGTTTATTTTTGTTTGTGTGGTAAAAAAAATTTGCACTTAAACCCACAGAAAAATCAAATATATTCGTTGGCATGAAATACACCAAAATAACCTTTAAATGTTGTAATTTCACTTCTCTCCACAAGTGAGATGATGAGTAATGAGTATTGATGGGAATAAGCTGTTATTTAAAGCTGCACCATGGCAACAGTCTGTTTTTTTTTGTTGTTTTTTTACAGAATACATATGTGGAACGTGAATCTAAATTTTCTGACTGTGTCTCCTGATGTTCACAGAGAGTGATGTACAGAAAAAAGAAAAGCCACTGCAGCTGACGGCCACTAGATGTCAGCCCCTGACGACGTTGAAGGAAAAGTTGCCTATAAAAAGTCTATAATGTGAACCTCCTTCCCTGCTTCCCCCTTTCTCCCTCCCCCCCCCCCCTCCTCACTCACTCTATTTCTCTCTCCCTCCCTCCTCTCTCTCTCTCTCTCTCTCTCTCTCTGAACCTCAGAGCGCACTATATAAAACATTCCTCCACACTGACAGTCAGATCTACAAACACCTCCGTTCTCACCACAGCGCCTCCACTGCCTCCAAGAACACCCCAGTTAGTCACTTGAACCGTTTTAACATCAGACATCTGACCCTCCTGAATGAGCCTGAGAAGATTCATCTCTGCTGTCTCGCCTCAGGACCGCCTTCCTCACTCTTTATTTCTCCTCAAGTTCGGCAGCTGATACCGGTTCAGTCAGGAGGAGATTTCTTTTTTTTGCGGCTGAGAAGATCAAGGACAGTTTGACATGAGGGGAGACGTTCCACAAAGAGGCATGAAGACCACATGTCTGTGGGCTGCCGCTGTGCTGCTGTCAGTCATCTCTCTGGTGAGTTAAATGTCATTTTGATTTGACCTTTTTTTTAATTTTTTTATTTTCATGTGTTCTAATATCTCCACGATTTCTGTGATTAATGTTCGGACTCATTTAGCAGCAGCAACATCAAGGGATGTCCACAAAGAGACGTTTTAGACAAGTGAGTTTCAGGCGGCGCAAAGACCTCACGGCGTTAAAACAAGAAATGTATTTCAACATCATGTTAGTTGCTGTCTTGTGATGTGAAAACCTAGAAAAATGTTCAGCATAATGTCATTTTCTTCCCTTCTCCAGGTAATGTTACCTGATGGAGTTGAGTTAAAAGCATGTTTTTGTAGTGTTTTCCGTAAATTTGATACCTGTGATGATAAATTTCAACACCCACAAACCAGATTTTCTAACTACTCCATGCAGTGACTCATTAATATCTTCATAAATTAACAAATGTCAGTGTGAACGCAAGCTTCCCAAATTCAAATCTGCATCTTTGACAAATCCACCCGCACACACACACACACACACACACACACACACACACCCACCCGCTGGATATTTCTCCCTCAGCACTATCAATTCAATCCTTCCTTTGCATTTTCCCCTCCTTTCTCCCATTTACAGATGCGGTTCAATAAGAGTGTATTTGACAGTACGGTGGAGAACAGCCTGAGCCCATTATGACAAACATACCAGAATGCTCCTAACTCAATGCCTTGACAGTTTGTGACAACCCAATTCCTTTAATCCTCAGAGAGACAGTAACCCCTCACCCACTGATAAATCTGTCAACAAAGCAATCAAAGCAGAACAGGAGCCACTCCTCTCTCCAACAAAAATTCCATAAACTTAATCCCTACAAACTTGACTGGCCTTAAAAAGCTCCCGTGGTGTTATCTGTGTTTAATTTGCATAGTGATGGAAAGAAGTCAATTACTATTAATTATTCTCTACAACTTAATACCCATTATCGAATTGAATTCACCGTCTCGAAAACCATAAACTCAATTTCACAGCTGACTAAGCACACTAATCATTTCACCCCACCACCACCACCGACCCCCCCTTTTCTTTTACTTTACGAAGCCCTTTCCTGCTTTGAAGGGACACAAGGATTCTTCGATTTCAGAAGCAATAACATTAACTAACATGGATTCCCCTATTGTCACAATATAGAGACAAACATTAATGATTAAATGTGTGAATTATACGTACAAAAGCATCGTGGTAGTGAGAGCGAGCTGATCTCATAGCATCACTTGATGGGAATGTTTTTTTCCAGACTGGGCTGCCAAATTGCTTCGCTATGCTTTAATGGGATGATCATAATTGTTTCGTACTCGGTGCATCCTAAGCTTTCGCCTGGAGCTCCTTCAACAGATTGACAGACCCATGGGAACCTCACAAACTTATTTTGGCCGCCTTTGAACCAAGTCGTGTGTGAAATAATATGATTATGCATTTTTCCTCTGGGTAAGTTGGAAAACTGGTGGCTAGGGGTTTTTTTTTCCCTCCTCCTCCTCCTTCTTCTTCAAACTGCCCCGCTCTAATATCCTGCAGTCTGTCCGTGCACAGTATTTATCCTCCTCAGAAGTCATGGTAATAATTGTGCCCTGGCCTCTCAAAGTGGAGCTGCAGTGATAGGACTCGGCTCCATCCACAGCTGCCTGTGATGTCTTGACACACTTTTTGATTTGTCATCATCTCTGACCCCCCTCAGGTAACACTTTGATATCACTGGGAGAATATAGACCTAAACTCTTAGTGGGTGTCAAATGCCCTTAGTTGATCCATCAGCTCAACTACAGGGGGACCTCACAAGGCGAGTTAAATTCACTGTAAATGACTATGACGACAATCATATCCCAAGTGCTCAGTCGGAAGACACTCTAAAGGACGGCATCAACACAGTAAGGACTCTTCAGCTACCTTCCTCTCTAAAGGAGCATTTCTTTCAAACAAAACTCAAGATGATTACCGACATATTTTGTTTTTCTTCTCGAGCTCTTCTTCTTGTTACGATAGATAGTTTTTGTGATTCATGGCGTCTGAAAGCCACAAATTAGATTAAAATAAGCTTTTACTGCGAGATGCAGCCGGAGGTTAGTGACTGCCTCATCGCCCAAAGGTCACAGGTTTGATCCCATAACAGCCACATGTCCTTGATCCAAACTCTAATAGCTCCTCACACTTTAAGCCTCTCTGGATAAGAGCATCAGTTTAATACTTCAAAATTTAAAACTAAATAAATCCACTGAACTCCCCTCTCTTCTTTTCAAAACGTTTGCGGTGCAGCATTAATGCACAAAAACTATTAAAGAACAACCACTCTATTAATTTCTGAGCGCTGCAGCTGAACTCACAGCATGCAATCAAGATTGCAAAGTGGCAGCCCAAATCTGCTATCAGCCCAGTCCCTCTCTATTCTAACTCTGTTAAACTAGAAGTGTCGCATTCACAAATCCTCCCCACACACAAGTCACAGCAGCCGCAGCATTCAAGTAAATGAAAACTGACACACACTTTCATTCTTCCTCGCAAGGTTTTGTGTACAGCCCACCGCCGAGTCATCTGGCTCCTCCGGAGCTTCTATTAAAGGTGGAATTTGTTGGCTGTTTGGAGGTCCAGCCCATAGAATATCCTCCGAGCTCCCGAGGGAAGCCGGGGTTGTTTATCTTCCTGTTTCAAAGAGCGGACGCCTGCGCCTTATCACAGTCTCGCCAAGAGTAGATAGCATTTAGGTTTGTCCAACAGCCTGCCTATATGCTGCATCTGGCAATCTGTGAGTCGTTTCCTAAAGGACTTCTGCATACTGATGCTGTTTGTGTTATCTTGCCGAGGGATTCTGCCTCATAAGCCGAAGCTGGGAACAATATTAACAAACAGTTAAATGAGGTTTTAGTGGGGGTGGGGGGTGGGGGACTCCTGCTTAACAAATTGCAGGTCGAAAAGTTAGAAAAACTCCGAGCTGTGAAATGAAAGCCTCTAAATATGATTGGAAGCTACGTTTGAATATCTTTCACATCCTTCACTGTATTTCATATATACCATAAATTACATTTTTTCATACTGCTGCACGAGGCTGTGACCGACGTGACTTTGTGTAAGCAGGTGTGATACCAGTTGTTCTGGCACACACCGAGGTCTGTGTTTCTAGCTGTAAGCGTGGAGTTCGGAAGGAAAGTAGTTATGGTCGAACAAAAAGATGCTTTTGCTTGTTTTGGGGGGGGGGGGGTATATTAGCCCGACTGATACTAGAGATTAAAATTCAGGACATCTCAGCCTCTGCCAAACTTATATGGAGGTGCAATACTAAATCACTACTACCCATTAAAGGCTACTGATAACAAATATATTTTACTTTTATGTAATATCTTTAAAGCCCCTTGGAAGTATGGTTTCAAATCATTTTTGTTTCTGTTTTAGAAAGTATTTAATCTTCCGTGACATTAAATATTTATTGCTTAATGTGCAACAATCAAAGTTAAAGCTCAGTAAAAAATAATCCTTACATGTACTTATTATTAATTAAGAGTTTAAAGCTCAAAACTCATCTGATCTGCTTCACGAGGACTGTGTGATTGTGATTTGATTGACAGCGGGTATGAGCAAACAACCCAAGAACTGTTGTTATGTTGCTGAATCCTGACTGATGCTATTGAAGTATTTGACATCACATTTTTTTTTTCTGCCCATCTGAAAACAGTGAGAATGGCACAGAGAAAACAGGAAGCAGAAAGTCTCACATTGGGATTTAAAATTGTTCAGACTTTAGAAAGAATGAAAATGTTGTGTTCATATAGAAACCCATCACTCATTGCAAAACGCTGATTTAGAAAATATGTTTTCAGGGAGCTAACAGCAGCTCTTTAAAGGACTACATCAGGACATTTGCATGTTTTAGAAATTTGACATTTTCCTGACAATTTTCAAACGTGTAAAGTTTTAGATTTTTAGATTGGCAGCCATTGGTTTCCAATTATTTCTGCACAAATGGAAAATCCCTTTAAACTTGCTTAAGTTTGGTAATTTATTACAGTGAACGTCAGATTTAGCATCCACTGCGAGGGATTACACAACTAATTTTCTCAAGTTTTAAAGATAAGGCTGGTGTTATTCTTTACTTTCTATTGTCAACAAACCCCAAGAAAACCAACAGTGTGTTAGTCTGTGTCTCTGAGCAAGACGTAAATCTTTAGAAACAGCTCAAAAATATGTGCTTTCATTATCACTATTATTATTTTTAAAAAGCCTACATAATTTCCTAAAACACTTGGGCACTGTTATTAGCAACTGTTGCTCAAACAGGAGTAAATAGTGCATTTAGTTTGGAACTATTTTCAGCTGCGGATTAATACACGTTTGGTGCACAAGTGAGTGCTTACAGCAGCAGGACAGCGTATGTGGGATTGATTCAAAATAAACTGCAGTGCCCATGTTCGTGGTATTGGAACGTGTCACCCAGTGAAACATTATGGCTCGTTTTAATGTTTAATTTCTTTACGACTGTCTGTGGAACAGAGGGAGGAGATACGTCACATCTATTGGCTGCACTCGGTACGGTCGACTTATTGTTTGTTTGGGATTAGTTGATAACAGCACAATTATCTCCAACCTTGTCCTTGAAGAGTTTTTTCATATAGAGGAATGAATGGAGACAAATAGCTTCTTAATAACTAATAAAACACAGCAGCATGGAAACATATAGATAAACTTACTACTTACTATTTCTTTTATGCAGAAGCTAATTGTTTCCTTTTTGAATAATGGATGTTTCTCTCAGCAGTGGATATCATGTATCCTCTTTTCTTTTCTTTTCTTTATTTCTTTGTTGCACACTTTGACATTAATTCAGGTCAACTGCTAGTTTGTACTTTTCCTGTTCAAGCCCTTTTTTTGGACACGTAATTAGATCATCATCTTCTTCATTATCGATTAATCTGATTACTTTCTTGATTAATACATTTGATCTAAAAAAAATTACATTTACATACAATTTCTTAAAGTTCAAGTTGACGTCTTCAAATCACTTGTTTTGTCCAACCAAACAATCCCAAAACCAATTCATGTTTACATTTACATACAATTTCTTAAAGTTCTTAAGAAATGATTTTAACAATTAATCGATTATCATTATATCATTTTACCTCTAAATGACGCGTGACAAAGATCTCAGTTAGATTGAAATATTTCTTTGTTAAATTAAATGTATTGACAGCTCTCTGTTCAGTGTGCACATCTTTTTCTGACTTTTACATTAGAGGTGATATTTCACAAAGTATCATGATTTACAGTAAATGGGCTGAAATCACTGGTAAGATTCCCCAAAGGTAGTGGTTCTGAACTGGAGGGTGGGGACCCCTCCACTGGGTCACAACAGACGTCTGAGGGGTCGCAAGATAATTAATGGGAAAATGGCATTTTGCATTTTTGCAGATTTCTCTCTAATCTTTGCTTTTGTCTGGTGAGAGGCCGGATCGTTTTTATTTTCTCTCAGAAGTTTAGATGGGAAATTCACTGCTCGGTTGAACCGCTCACAATTGATTGACATAACCCCAACCTGTAACGAATGGTCGCAAGTGGTAGTTACCGCTTCATTTTAAGGACACGTCCGAACCAAAAACGTTGCGTAATGCTGCAACAACAACAACCCCTGAAATCAAATCAAATTCAGAAAATGAATTTTAATTAAACAAAGACAGTTCACCTTTATCCCACAATTTTGTTTGTCCCTTATTTGATATTTAATAAAATCCACTATTGACAAACCAATATCTGTTAAACCCAAAGTTATCAAAGTGTGACTGTTGACCTTTACGCCTCCATGTTTGTTCTTTTTTTCCCCCTGTCCTTTATCCAGCAGCTCTCTGCCTCTTTTCTCTCTGCAGTATCTCCTCCAGACACATTCATGCATCTAACACTCACACTCTCTCTTTGTGCCTCACTTGCATGTTTTTGAAGCCAGCAAGAGGTAAATCTTGGCCCTCCGAGTGTTGGTGCAGTCAGTCGGGGTGTTCTGGATATAAACGTTGCTTTAGTCAGGACTGCCTCTGATCTGCCTAATCTCCCCGGGCTGGATTACAGGTTGGGCTCTAATCCGTGAAGTGGGGTCTCTGTGAATGTGCCTCCGAGTGCTCTAATCCAGAGACTGTCAGGTGCTTTAGATGAAAGCTAATTGCATGTCACAGTTTGGGGACCATACATAACGCCGGTGACAACAGAGCGAGTTTCCACAACAAGGAATTAGGTCTGACGATGACTGGGCACGCACTTCAGATGTGCTGTGTAATTTTGATAATCTTGGAAGAAAAATAGTGAAGAAATCCCCTCGAAAAAATTGATTCCAGTGACACCTCCTCTTACAAAATTATTCATCACATGAAGTTGCAGAAAATTACGTAGCTTTTCAAAACATTATGTTGTAGGCAATCTAATTTCCCGCTTGACAAAATGATAAAAATTCAAACCACCTGGCTCGTAAACCTGCTCGGATCTGCACTGTTTGGGAAATGTTCTTCACATTTACACCTCAAAACGCTGCATCCACACATACACACTGCCACTTATTAGCCTGACAGTCACTTAAACCAGCTCAAAGCAGTTTCCTAATATCCCTTGATCTGGTTTCAGGACTCCGTTGAGACTGAAACCCAGTTACTGAGAAGCATCAGTAATTACTGCACTAAGAAAATGATATTTCATTTGATCACTAGAGACTACAGTCATTTAACGACTCAGAATAGAAAAAATCAGGACAAATAAATGGGGCTTAGAGTTTCGCATTCGCAGTCAAAGGTCATTTAGAGACAGTTTATCCTTTTAGAAAGACTGGAAACATCTTAAACTGAATCCACATTCAAACTCACAGAGGATCAAGTGTTAGAAACCCATCCAAGTTCACCAGTTTTTCCTCAACATTATTTTCCACCTTGTGACATTAAGTGTATAAAAATGTCAGTAAAAACTGGAACACTTAAAGTCCTCTTATTTAGCATTTATAAGCAGTACACAAACACTCAAAAAATGGCATATAACATGTAGTTTAACGGCAGCTATAGGGACATTTTAAATGTTTATTAATGCACAGTATTCATCAGCAATTATAACTTCTCCTGTGAAGACATATTTTATATCATTACAACTATTTAAACAAACAGAGACGGTTTTCGTTGCCCACCGGAGTTATAATTGTTAACAAACGCATTAATAAACACTAGACTATTGTATGTTTAAAACCATTTATTAAATGTTTACGTGCTGCTATTAAATGCTAAACGGGGGGACTTAAAGTGTTAGCCCATCAACTTAGCTTAGCTTAGTGTTATCCTTTGAAATGCTTTAATTTGCACCATTAAATGAACAGAAATGACTGAAACATGATCAAACATGAAATATTCTCAAACCCAAAAATAAAGACTGAGCTATTATGTGATAATCGACTTTATAGCTCCTTGGCTGACAGTCTATAAGATACTATTTCACTGAACTTTTACATCCTAAGGAGCTTTATGTTTGACTATAATGGTGCAAATAAATCCTGAACAGGAAGCCTCCCTCTTCCTCACACTCACTTTATCTTTTTACAATACATCAGGCAACACGACAGACTTTTGTTTCCAGCAACGGAAGACAAAAGGAGGTGTTCATTAATACAGTTTAACTGCCCCACTGCACAAGGAAACTGCTGAAATTCACATTCCTCTTGACCTCATCACTACAAACATTTCCCTGTGAAGGTCCCGCAGCTTTCCTTTTCCTTTTATAGAACCAACCGGCTGCAAAGATCTGGCTGTTTCAAAACTTCTTCTGGGTTTGAAAAGCTTCAATCTCCGTGTATCATGTTGCATTTAAAAAAGGCTCAGGCTGTCTATCTCTACTCAGAGGGGTGGGGTGGGGGATGAAACAGCTACTAAGCCAAAGTCTCCACAATGCCACTAACGGTTCGCTCACATCAGGTCATTCATCATCGCGGTCTCTTCAAAACAGCTGTAGGCCATCTTTTCAAACTCCTCCACTCTGAAGCCAAGTGCATTAAACGAAGGCGGGCTTCAGAGGAAGATCACAACTCCTGCAAACGGTTTAGTTAACGAAAGCTCGTCTCACACTCCGGTCTACAGTGCTACAATGTCATTCAGTGAACTTTCTGAATGAGAGAAGACCTTATTTTCAGAGTATTGATCGCAGCGTGCAGGTACGAAATATAAACGCTTCGACCAGATAGATCTGCTGTCACGTTCCTCGGCCGGGGTTTGGACATCACTGTCACAGGCCTCTGTGGGGTGCACGGGGAGTCTTCGCTCTCTCATCTGTGTGATTGTTAGAGGAGAGACACAGAATGAATCATCAATCATCCATTCAGGGCACATTCAGCAGGTAATAGTCTGCTGTTGCATCACGTCTGCACCCGAGGAGCGCTTCATTCATCTCGATGTATGGCAGGAATACCCTTAATCTTGATTAGGACGCTCCGCACAAGATGTTTCACACACCGTAAGACTTAGTTACAGCATTAACACCGTTTGTTATGGGCGCTGACGCGCTCGAGGACGGATAAATCATCTGTATTTGTTGGTGGTGTGTCTTTTTTTTTTTTTTACTGTCACCAAGGAGATTGGTCCTGTATGTTGGAAGGATGTCCACAGATTTTGAGGAAACACAAAACGAGCTCACAGTGTGTCCAAACAGCACTAATGCCTGACAGAACGCTGACCTTCTGCATAAAACACAGATCACATTCAGTGACAATGTTTGTTCATTTCTGTGAGGTCAAGGGGAGGGAAAGATCATCGTTATTAATCGTTCAAATAAACTTACAATCACCAACACAATAAAGCCAACATCAATAGTCAGACTGCTACAAGACACATCTCTGACTCTCTGGCTTGAAACGCTTCAGTCACATCCACCAACATCGATGTCCACTCACTTACTTTCTGCCTCTCTAAATAAATAAAGATTACATTGCCTCTCACACTGACACTGAGCTTTGGTTGTAATTCATGAGGTGCAAAATTAATGTAAGTTCTATGGATACAGTTCTGGTCACAGTCCTCCTTCAAAGGATTCCTTCGACATTTGTTTCAATAACAGAAAATGTTTTCACAGTAGGTCCCACCTGTTTCTGTTGAAAAACATTTCACCAAACAGGGTAAATACAGATTTGAGATAAACAGCCGTAACTCTAATAATTTTGTGTGATTGCAACAAGACGTGAACATGTCAAACTGGAAGCAAAATATGATGCCGTTTTAAGCTTTGCTGGTGTTATGTGACGTAAATACAACATGATGGATTTAAAGCAACAATTCCTTTAAATTGAACAACAGAATTAATAATTATAATACTTTGTTTGTGCTCTGACAGTCGTCAGCAGGACGACATCATTCATCTGTGTCGTCCACAACCGTAACAAATCACTGTTGAAAGGTAAATCTGTTTTCTCTTGGTGAGGTTGAGGTACTTGGTTGATGATAAGGAAACTGTGTAGTGTACTTTGTTGAGGTCAGGAGACCTTTAGCATCATGGTCAAAATAATAAAAGCTTTATGAAGTTAATGGAACAATCATGGTCACGGTTAAAAGAAACAGCCGTCTCCACATACCAAAGTCTAATGTTTTTGTCCGGCCTCCTCCATCTGTGGATTATTTCCTTATTCGCTCACGACTGAGTATAATTCCTACCAGCTAGTGGGCTTTGCCACTTGAAGGTAAACATATGTTGTTTTTGGCCATTGGCTGAAATGACTGTTGTTTTCATTTTTCTTTTGGAGGACAGACCAGTTCAAATGAACAGATCCCAGTGGTCCTAAATCTGACGCACATTTCATCCTTATAGCATGCTCTAATAATTTATACTCCAAAAAGTCACCATCAGCCTATCTGAGTCTTGTGCAGCCTAAGTGTTTTCCAGTTGGAGACTTCTCACTAACTTTCACCATTTTTTGTTGTTGTTCTTCTTCTTCTTCCAGGCCACCAGTGCTGATTCACCGAGTTCAGGAAATTCGGACTTAAGAGAGAGCTCAAAATCCAAAGTGAAGACCTACTGGGCCGACAGCAGCAAGGCCTTCTCCATCAGCCGCCTGCTGTCCCAGACACTCGATGGCAAAGAGAACTTCACCTCTCTGGATCTGAACTACGATGACGCAGACTCCTTCTCTAAACAGGAGCAGTGGAACTGGCTTTACAACGCTTCAAACCCCCACGACCCTCGATCCAGGACGAAGAGGAGGCCCATTGTCAAGACCGGCAAGTTCAAGAAGATGTTCGGTTGGGGCGACTTTCATTCTAACATCAAGACGGTGAAGCTCAACCTTCTCATCACCGGTAAAATCGTGGATCACGGTAACGGGACGTTCAGCGTCTACTTCCGCCACAACTCCACCGGTCAGGGCAACGTGTCCGTGGGACTTGTTCCTCCGACCAAAGCTGTGGAGTTCCAGGTCCACCAGCAGCACCAGCAGTACCACCACCATCACCACCAGCAGCAGCAGCAGCAGCAGCAGACAGCTCTGGAGACCAAGGACACCAAGCTGTTCAACTGCAGGGTGGAGTACGAGAAGGTGGAGAAGGGCACCAGGAACTCACTGTGTGCCCATGACCCATCGCAGAGCTGCCCGCAGGAGCAGACCCAGAGCCACGTGTCCTGGCTGTGCTCCAAGCCCTTCAAAGTCATCTGCATCTTCATCACCTTCTACAGCACCGACTACAAGCTGGTGCAGAAGGTGTGTCCAGACTACAACTACCACAGTGACACCCCTTACCTCCCCACCGGGTGATCATGTGACCAGACGAGGCGGGGGGGAAAAAAGAAAAAAGGAAAAAAAAAAAAAAGGACACAGAGACAGGCTGTCGGATCCTGAGCGATGTCACATTGTTTGAATGAAAATGGAGTCAAGACACTTCAAACTTGAAATGTTGACAAGCATTATTACAGCTAACATATCCTTGTCGCGAGACTGAAATTGCTCCAATGAACAGACCTGCCCTGGTCATTATGAGAGAGCATTTAGGGAAGCATTTATAGGCTTGCAATACTCATATTATATGCATAGCTACTTACATCGAAAGGAAATTCTCAAGCCAACCGTAAAAATATGCTGATTGTATTTATGTAAATATTGTGGATTCCACACAAAGACCAGAAAACAATTTTATTAATGTTTTCTCCTGCTAATTTCGTTGTTTATGTTGATAGTGTATTTCCGTCTCAATCATGCTTTCTGTCTTTTCCAATCAGTCTCTGGTAATCATCGCGAACACGTAAATGTCAATGCAAATAAGAAGAATCTGTCAGTATGCATTAGAGGACATAATGGAAAAAGCAAACATATTTTGAGTGGTGTTGTTTTCTGCAGTGTGATTGTTAGAGTGAATATACCTCTCTGATATTGTTGTTGGAATCTCGTCCATGTCCATGCATGAACCGAATGTGGTAAACAACTGAATAACGTCCATCTATATTTTCATGTTATTGCAGCTGTCAGAAATAATCTCCATCAAGTCACGAGTGTTACAGGAGTAAAAAGAAAAAAAAGAAGTACTTCTATTTTAATTCTGTGTTATGTGTTAGCAGTTTTAAGGCCACGGGTGGCGCGCAGTAAATGAAAACAATGGAGGGCTCCCGTCAGATCAAACATAAGCAAGTAAATGTCGCAATAAATAAATAAAACTTGCAGAAGACACACACGATGACAGAGATACAGAAGATCATTTTTCTGCACTGCTTCTTAAAAAAAACAAATCAAACATTACTGTGCTCTAATTCTGCTGTTTTGTCACTCCTGCATTTCCATTTTAGACATTTGAGACACCTTATAATAAGTCCAGTATAATAAATCTCAACTCACGCATCACTAACATGACAAGCAGCCAGTAGTAAGAAGTGTCAGAGCCACCGTGCCCCCACATTATCCAAAAATAACTATCTGTACATGCTAGAATAATCATTTTTTATAGAAAAGTGTCAGAGAACGAGAAAAAGAAACGAGGTCAAAAGTGTTTTTAAAAAAAAAAAAGAGATATTAGAAGAGGTGAAAACATGGAAATCGTAGAGATGCTGATTCACAGAGGCTGAAAAAGAAGAAACACTGTGCTAAGATGTGAGAAGTGGTAAAATGTGGTTTCTTGCTCCAGTGGAGACAGGACATACATTGAACAGCAGGTGCTAATCACATATTCCACCTATCAAACGTCTGCACCTCTGGTTATTAAAAAAATAAAAAAGGCAAATTCAGGATGAGACTAACACTGGCTGTTAATGATATTGGATGTTCCAATTGGCTATTAAACCTTCATTACATAAATTGAGAGCCAGTGGCTCCACGTGAAGCATTTAGAGGAAATGAACATAGTGTAAGTGGGAGCTCTGCAGAGTCAACACCATAGAAAGAATGAATTAAAGTGCCGATAGAAAACCTGTAAAAAAGTACAAATGTGCACCTAGGGGCGCGATCACTGCTGTCTATTTAAATTCAGTGCTCTTTCATAGTGTACGCGATGGTATGCGCGACACAGTTACTGCTAATGGCAGCCTGGACGACATCCAATATGCCAACATGGGGTGTATTTTCTGACAAGGCAGGCCAGAGAATAGGGGGTCCGCCTGTGGGATGAGTGAGCATAAAGAGGAATTTATGATGTGGAGGAACAAGGAGGGCAGAAATCACTGGAAGCACCTGACTCGTAAATTGAGAGCATGTTTCTGTCACAGAGAAGAAGGAATGACTAATGTCTCAGATTGCTGTTTGGGCCAGTTCTTTCATCTCAATAAAGTGACTTTGATATCCCTCCACCCCTACCCAAATGTGCCAGGGACAGTTTGTTCAGCTTCAAAGAATTAAAGCAGCACTTTGCTGAGACAATGCAGCCTCATTATGCACATAATCTTACAAGTGTAAACAGTCTGGCACCAAAGTGTTTGGTGTGAGAGCTGCTGAGAGATGGATCTGTTCCCTGACTGATGTCGTCTCCGTAAATGCACTGTATTATGATGTTTACTGTTTAAGGCTCAAATACTAATAATAACAATAATAATAATAATGATGTATTCACAAATATAACTTAAAGCTACACTAATCAATATTTCAACTGACTGTGAGTAATGTGAAAGATGTCACTTGTTGTGACGAACAGAGAGGATCACACTGTTGCACTCTCAGCTGTTTTAGCATCTTTCAGTGAGTTGTTTTGGTTTTACGGCCCACAGCTTCACTGTTGTCGGTTCAGTCTCGGGGCTCTCAGGTGGGGCCACCGGCCGGTGAACATGGTGCAGCAATTAGCAGCTAACGAGCCAGATGTTTTCAGTTAGAAGAGACCAGAGGAAAGTGAATGTTGGACTTATATATGAGGAACACGAGTCCAAATAAACACTTAAGTTTATCTGTTTCGAAACTAACACAGAAGACAAACGAGCTTCATAAGGTGATCATTTGTCAGTGAGGTTTTTTAAAGATGATTTTGCTGCCCCCTAGTTGTCAAACTAATCAATTAATTTACAGTTAGAGTTTGACAAAAGATTGAAAATCTACATTGTGTGTGTTTCAAATCGAGTAAATAAAATAATGAAACGTATAATTAAATATTCGGCTGTTGTACTCGCACAAACATTGTGGATTTGTGGTTTTAGTTCCTATTCTGAAAGACCTGTCAATCGTTTTGGGAGGCTTTGGCTTTCACCTCTGGAGCTAATCTTTTACTAACTTTTAGATCACTGATTGTACCTTCAGTAGAACTTGATGAAATTATTAAATGGAGGGGATGGAGACAGCAGAGTTAAATAATTAAATACTTCTTCTTTTTTTTTAGAAATTACATTCAAACCAATCTGAAATATCTAATAACCTCAATTCAGCAAATCTCTTTCTTGGAGAATTATTTGCACAACTGGGACAGATCGGGTTCATTTAACTCCTCTTTAAAGCCTCCGTTTCTTAAATTATGTTCATTTCAAAGCGCCATTTTACCCGGCAACAAGACCAACTGGCCATTTCCTTTGAGAGCTGTCCATTTAATGAACTCTCTGTGTATGAATGAAACCGACAGCATTACAACCCAGCAGTGTCTGGACGTGTAAGTTATCTTTGGGCCCAGATCTTCTCCCTCGGTTCAGTTGTCCTGGGCCGGAGCCATCCATGCCTGCCGTCTATCCTCCAGCTCACCCACAATCCCTGATTAATGTGGTCTGGGCGGGAGCTGTCAGAAATGGCAGAGAGAATCATGGGATTTCTCCTTCAGAGTCCCAATGACACCCAGCAGCTGCAGGAGTAAACAGATGACTAACCACTGGCCTTTTGGCAGCCTGTGGAGATTCACACGGAGGGAGGGCTGCGAACGTTGCTTTGACATTTAGGTGGATTAGAAAGTTCTTGGGTTCTGCTCTCGCGGTGTCAGAGGTGGTTGGCATAGTAATTATTTGCATCTTGGTTTTCTTCCGCTTGACCCCCAGCCGCAGGGGAAAAATGTAGAGCTACACTTTTCCACTTACAGACGTTTGTTCAGATGAAATGTTTAAGTGTAAAACATCCTCACACGCCTCATTTATAAACAAATCACATTTTGTTTGCGCCACTACAGAAGAAATAATAGGCATCTTACTCGAAAAAACAACAACCAATTGTCATTTCAGATCATGCGCTGCTGCAGAATTCATTTCAAATCTGGGGCTGGAGCTGTCCTGAGGCACAGTTTTGTGTGAGGTATTGACATATTAAAGGCTCTATCAGACAATGGCTGGTGTTTTTTTTTGTTTTTTTTTTTTAAATCACAAATAAATTACTCTCCTCAAAACACTATTACTCCTCCGGAAATGAAAACTCACTCATTGTGAATGTCTCATATCAGGTAAAAACTGGAGAGAATTAATTAACCTTTGTCATTTTAATTGCTTTAGTGACAGCTGTCCTTTGGTGCCGGAGCTATCCTAATGCACATACTGTGGGCTTGTCAATTACTTTCCCAGTGAATAGATTAAAACGCCACTGAGGATAGAGTCATTTCATTAGTCAGACTTAATGCCCCCTAGACATAACCAGGTACGAACACTTCACCCCTAAATATGCAGGAAAATGAACAATACTATTAAGCCCATATGAATCGAATGAATTGTGGCAACATGAAATTAAGTTTACGCTCTATTTAATTCTGTCCCGCTGCTTATATTATATTTGGTATACAGATCTTTCTTTGGAAGGGGTGTGGAAATTAAGAATATTTTGAGGCTTTTAATGAAAGGTCTCTGAAAGACTGAAATGCAGGGCACCTGTGTGTCGTGGCTAATTGCTCCTAATGGATGTTAGCCTCGTAACGCTGTCAATTCACAGTACAATGGATAATGGCTGACAGCAGCGACTGTTAATTCTCCCATTTTGCTGTTTGCACCTATGATCCGATGCTCGGCTCATCGTGAATCTGAGAGAAATTAGGCGGCTTTCAAATATCTGTCATCTGGACGTCTCAGCTGCTTTCAACACAATATGTCTCCAAGTCTCCAGCCTTCACCACATTATATGAAGACAAGAGCCGTTCCCGCATTTTATCAGGCTGCTCTCACTGTGAGGATTTTCACACTCGTGTGGAGCATCAGGACCGCGCTTAGAAAATTACAATGATGCAACAGATGCTGATGTTACAAATAAAAACCAACACTACAGGAAAGTGAAAAGCGTGCAACAGTTAGAGAAGCAGAGATGGAGTCACTACAGCACAGATACAATGATGGGTTAACTCTCAGACCTGTGAGTACAGAACCGCAGCGTGACGAAAACCTGTGTCATGTTCTACGCTGCTTCTTTTCTACAAACAACAACAACACATTTGTGACAATTTCAAGGTAAAAACTTGGAGTTGTTTTGTCAAACACCGATTCAGAACAACCACGTTTTAATTTGCTTTAATAATTCAAAAATAACACTTGACGACACATTGTCTTGGGTTTGATTTGGTGACCCACTGGGTAAAGTTAACCTAGTGTATTCAGTCTGTGCTATTTTGACCCGACCACTGAGTCAATATTGATTTGATTTGATTGATTTTAGTTATACCGTTTGTCAATATATCAATGTAGTGCTGAAACCAAAGGTCAGTGAATCTATTAGTCGACTGAAAGAACAATCGGCAAGGAAACTGATCATCAATGAATAGTTTCAGTTACTTGAGTCACATGAGGCTACGACTAACAACTACTTTCATTATCAATTAATCATCAGATTTCTTTATTGTATTAATCGTTTAATCGTTCAATAGTCGATAAAACATCAGATAATTGTGAAAAATGACCACTGCAACTTCTCAGAGCCACGGACACTTCTTCAGTTTGCTTGTTTTGTTTGACTAACGGTCCAGAATCCACAGATATTCTATTCACAATGACGTAAAACAGAGAAAAACTGATAAATTCTCACATTTGAGAAGCTGGAAAAAAAGTAGATACTTGGCATTTTGCTCGATAGATGACTTAATTTGAGTAAATTTTTTGTTTCTCAAAGGGCTTTGCAATTGTCTTAGCAGGCAAACCCCTCTCTACTTTGACCCTCAATTCAAATAAGAAAAAGAAGGTTTAAAAAAGCAGCAGAGGACGGATCCTTCTTCCACAAGGAAAAGATACTTCAACACAAGTGAGCGTAAAAGCACAAATGTCAAACACGCTCTTGTTTCAGCAGCTCACATCACCTCTCTCTGTTTTACATCATTGTAAATTAATTACTTTGGATGATCAGCTGTTTTTTTTTTCTTAGACATTTGAACACGTCACCAGGGGCTATGGAAAATTATGATGGATGCATTTTTCAATATTTCCTGGCCATTTATACGCTAAGCAATGAAGCCAATAATCATTAAAACAAATTAAGCGATTAATTGCTAATACAAAATAATAATAAGTTCCAGCCCTGCATCAGTGAGGTTATTAGGCTATCTACAGCAGGAGCTATAGCCTATAACTTCATGTATGGTTTAAGAGCAGCTGGCAGGTTGAATTTCTTACCAGATTTATATGTTATGCTTCATTAAAATGATCATTTGAAAAGTCAGCCGGTAATTTTATCAGTTTTACAAGATTTAAAGGCAGAAATCAGAGGGAAAAGTAGCTGTTCTGAGCAACGCCATTCAAATGTTGAAGAAGAGGCGCATTGCAACGCCGCCATAAGGATTAAATTAAAAAAATGTATAAATTAATTCACAAAAACAGAAGAAGCTGGTTCTTTACTTGATACAGCTGGTCATAGTCGTGCACTGCTGCCCATAGCTTCTGAGAAATCCTCCCAACACTGAGTAAATAAGTGTCCCTCTGTTGACTGCAGCTTCTCAGCACTAAGACGTGTTTGTTCAACTAATTTCTGCTCATCAGGTTTCCTCATGTGCAGCTTCCCACTTCTTGTGAGGGGTGTCTTCATCAAACCAGAAAACAGAAGTACTGACGGCAAAGATGTGTCTTCTTTCTCCAAAATGACATGAGATATAAGAGGATTACATGGCTCGTGAATATGGCCTGTTTCTATCCTGTGATTTATCACTTTTCTGTTGCTATCAGAAATCCTCATCTCCATCCATAACAGCCAGCCACACGACGCAAGCGCTCATGTTCTCATGCCTGAACGGCTCAGATTTAATTTCAGTTAAGGAAAAGGAAAGTTGTGTCTCTGATCAGCTGAATATATCTGTGTGTGTGTGTGTGTGTGTGTGTCTGTTGTGTGCACCGATGCTAACCCCCCGACGATTAGGCTCGTTCACAAGCAGCTGCACCTCAGAGCACGAGAGCAACTGGTTGATGATCTATTTTTACGATACCCAACGCTGTCAGTGTATATCCGCTGAAACAACAGCAGAGAGAGGCGATGATTACCAAATTTCACCTTGTCACAAACATCACTGAGTATAGAGCTAAGTGATGCTATTTATACGAGACAAAGACGCGATAAAGAACAAACTGATACTTCTCTCCATCATTTACATCTTCAGGAGGGCAGAGACGATCACTACGGTGTTACATTTCACCACAGTACCTGGTTATGCATCAAAACATCAAGGCATTGCAGTCGGGCGATGATTGTTGGTGCCTATACAAGGAGCTGTCTACATGATGAGTAGACCATTTTCCCATGTCATAGTCTAAATATATAGAACAGTTTTCCTTCGCCGTCCTGCCTTTAAAACAAGCCGGCAGGTAAAACAATCAGGGCCATCTTGCACTGGAGCTGGGGCTTCGTTTGCCATTGATTTATACCTTAAACAACCTCTCCTGGTGCTTCCACTGCTAAAGGTGAGACGCACAGCCAGTGTTTGTGACAGAGATGGACTAGGCGCTGTGGCAAGAGAGAGAGGGATGATGCGGTTTTAAAAAATGCATCACCATTAAATCAAAGAGTAACCTTGAACGAGTTCAGGCCGGTGCCAGCTCGGCGACACGCTCTGCCCTCAGCACTTGGTGCCACGGAGCATGCCAAACAGCAGGGGAGAGAGAGCTGCAACACTCTGATACAGGTTAGGCCGGTAGTGCTGGGTAACGGTCCAGCTCCTCACTGACCAAGGGCATTCATGCTGACATTTTGTCCAAGTTAGAGCTCAACATGTTGTAGACAAACGTATGGAGACTAAAGGGACGGAGATGTCCTTGCAAACTGCCGTTGAAAGGTTGACGAAAAAAAATGTTTTAAATCCCTGTTAACCACTTTGATTTAGTGTTAATCAAAAATAAATAAATAAATATGTGCACAGATGGTGCAGTGAGTTAGAAACCACTGGTTCAACACATGTGATCCTGCTTCCTGATGTTTGACTAAAACCTGCTCTGACCTTTTCTTGGCCGCCCTCGGATTCTTTCGTGTATCTCAAGAAAGAAGGAAAAAAAAAAAAAAAATGGAAAGGGATTAGAGTCAAGAAACGCTTTCATAATGACAAAATACCAAATGTGAATATGAGATTATTTTCATTATTCTTGTTTGCTGCAAGACAAACTCCCCAAGCTATTACACAAGTTTTAGCACAGCAGTCTAACAAAGCATCAGAGTGTAGCCTAGAGGAAGAAAAATTGAACCCCACCGGTCCTTCAACTACAAAAAAAAACTTTACATATTACTTGTTCATGCAGATTACTAAATCAAGGAACTACACTTATTTATGCTTTTTAATAAGGCACTAAAGCCTCAGAGGAAATTCTTTATTGAGACGACGAGCGGAGAGGCAGTGCAGCTGCTGAGTCCCACCAAAGTGCCCATATTTTCAGTAAATAATGTCGTCTGGGCTGTTATGGTATACATAAAACAGTTACCAGTGCATGTGGACTGACTGAGGCAGTGTGCACGCATTAGAAATAAAAATACCACGCAAGAAACATCCCTTTAGATTAGATTTCTGGGCAGAAGCTATCTGTGGTATATAACTTATTTTTAAATCTAACTTCCTCCCACATTCATTGAGACATGTCATCCATCTATCTCGGCCTCCGGCTGCAGTAGTTCCTCGACCATGAGTGGCTGCTGCAGCGGGGCTGTATTTCAGCATGTTGAAGTGCATGGAGAATTCCCATGAAGGGTAAGGGATTATGGATTTTGGCCTCTAAGCTGCCTGGATGCCCAGTGAGGATGTCTCTGAGCGTAGTAATCTTCAAACACCACGCAGAGTGATGAGTGGGCACTGAGGAGTTCTACTCAGGATCTAAATGTGTTCCAGCAAGTTACTGGTGAGAGAGAGAGAGAGAGAGAGAGAGAGAGAGAGAGAGAGAGATAGAAAACGAGAGGCGAGGAACAGAGAAAACACCATTTGGTGCAGAAATGGAGAGGATCGACTCAGTGGCTCCTTCAGGCAAAAGACACTTTTGATCTTGTGACCTGTTTTGAGCTATAGTCTGTGTCGAAAACTCGCACCGAGCAAGAGATCATATTGGAGTGGTGCAAATGTAAATGTCATGGTTCCCCATCACCACACATAACTGCAGATGGAAAAAGTCAATTGAGCAATTTCTGGGGTCAGGTCGGGCACTCTCGGGGGGTTGCAAACCTTCACAATGAGGGCACGCTCAAGTCTGGTTTAGACAGTGTCCCAGAAAATGGGGCTTAGTGTGTTGGGCCGTTCTGGCATTAGCTGGTGTACAGCTGCTGATGGTGAAATATGAATACAATACAAAGTGTACAATACATAAATACAAAGAAAATCTCATGAATGAGGCGCAGCACTGCAGTTGGAGTAAGGAAATGTCACAGAAAATCAATGGTGACGCACGACCCTGATCAATTTCGGGAAGGAATTTCTCTGTCCTGATTGAATTAAACCCCCAACAGCATCGCTTAAATTAAAACCCTGATTGTTTTCCTGTCTTATTTAAGTGAACTCAACTTGCTTTGATACCATCATGGACCTGGAGATAAGGCGGTTAAGTGCAGGAGGAGGATCAGATGGGGTGAAGGACACCGGCCTCAATGGAGATTATATCCTCTCCTTACGAGACGCATCTATCTATCTGCTCATATCAAAAGCCTTGAGATGATGTCAGGGGTCAGGGTTTGGAAGGGCGCCGAGGCGCGCTGGAGAACTTCCTCTGGAAAATCAGAAGGTATTATGATACTAAAGATGCAAAAAAAAGAGCCCAGCAAACACAAACACGCTCGTTTCCGTATTGAATCGAGGATGGAACTGAACCGTATTGTGCAGAAACTGACTTCAGGGTATTCAAGGATCAAAGGGTTCAACGTTGCCTTGGTGATAATCAAATTAGGCTCTACATAAAACACACTTTCCGTATATAAATCCATAATCTACGGTTAAAAAAGCTCACTGTGCTTGTTCAGTTAAACTGTCTGAGCTGCATGCTGCTCCCACACTCCTTCTGACTGTGCAGCACAAATACTGTCTAAGACTACAAACAGGTACATCAATTTGGAGCATGACAAGAAATTCCCTTTAGGTGACAACAAAATGTACATGCTATTAAATCAGCTGCAGTATAGTGTGATGAAATAAACTGAAGCTCGGGGCCCCTAACAGGAGAGGAGACTATTAAGGTGCACTGCCCTTCCTTTGTGTTGCACTGCCATCCTTTGGACAGAAGCAGAACTAAACACTGGTAAATGTTTCCTGTGCAGAGTGGTGGAGGTGGTGGTGTGTGAAGACTGTGGACATAAGTGAAGTAGGCAGGTACAAATTTTATACAATTAAATCTAACACAGATACTTCAGGTTGTAAAATATATAGTTAATAAGTGTATATATTGTAAAAATGACCTTCCAATACAATTTTTGTCATAAACGTTTCAGTCTAAAGTAATTTTTTCTGTTTAAAATACCACTGGTGGAAAGGAACTAAGCAGTAACATATTGTCTTTCTTTTACTGTAAGATGAAACACCTTTCTGTTTATATGTTTTATTTCCTTCATGACAGTTTTCTCTTTATATACTCTATACAGTATATACCTTCAATTCTTTTCTTTATACTATGTTTTACAATAGATTGTTTTCTACTTTATCTTAAATGCAAAGTTGAGCTACTTACTGTACATTTCTACTTCACTAAATTTAAAAGGGAGACATTGTACTACATTACATTTATGTGACAGCTGCAGTTATTTGTTGCTAGGCAGATTAGGACTTTTGAAATAAAATATAAGATAAAGTTATAACATGACGTATAATATGAAAATATGTTATAGATTAGACCTACTACTACACTAGTGCAGATTAGTTCTACCAGCTGAAGCATTAAAAACCTGCATACCGTAATAATGCTTTTTTAGTTTATTTTACGTAATAATAATTCTGTACTTTTATTTCTTCCACCACTAGACAAAACAGAACAACAGAAACAACTTGAGCAGCTCCAGGTAATGCTAGAAATGTGGATCTTATTGTCTCAAATGTCAATGCATCGGCTATAAAAGACAAGGTCACGTGACACAGATAACAGACATAAAGAGATCATATGATGTGTTTCCAGACAACAGGGGCAATCTGTGAAAAAAGCTCTGGAAAATTACAATAATGTGTATGATACTTAGGAAAATCATGCAACAGACAGACTGCCTCAGAAAAGGAAGAGCTGACACATGTAGAAACTAGGTGGAATACGACTGGAATCACGCTTCAAAGGCACAATCGGTGAGACAAATTTAAACTAAAGACAAACTCCGAAAACTTAAAAACAACACAAAGTCTTACTCTAAACAACAACTGTTATTAGTTTATGATGCTGCCTGAGGTCTGTTTACACCAGTACTCTCACCCACACAAAGGAAAAACATTATGATCTGCAAAAAAGAACAAATAAATGTAATTTTTAATTAGAAAACTCTTCAGTTATGTATGTGAATCAACCTGTAATTTCTTGGTCTGAAACCATCAGAGACAAAGATTTGAACACTATGTGCTGAAGCTTCTTGAAATGAGATTATGCTCAAGGCTGGATTTTCCAACTGGGCAAAGTCTGAAACCGCCCCGGACTGATTCCCCAAAAGCCTCAGATTCAATTTGTTGGTCAGTCGGTTGTATGTATTTTAATTAACTTTGAGTTTTGCAAAATCTACTTTTAAGACCGGAAGTTACAGAAAACCTGCTGCTGTTGTGCTGGTGTCTGGGCACATAATGAATCTGTAGGTTGTTTGCTGGGTTCACTGCAGTTATTTGTGCATTAATTGCTTTTTTTTTTTTTTGGCCAGATGGGGGCAGCACAGAAGACTGCAATTTATGCCCCAGGTCAATTGAAGCCTGTGAACAGGTTAATCCAGTCATGATTATGTGAATTTGTATATTTAATTATGATCCACCGAGAAGCCCCCAAAAAAATATATTCAATCTACAACCTTCTGATAAACCTGCTGGGTCTTTGATATCTGTTTTCCTGATTGTTTTCTGGTCTACAGCCAGTTTGCAGAGTGACAGACAAACACTTCGCTAATGCACGAGGCGGTTGGTGCTCATACACCTGTACAGTTACTGCTGTGTTTGCCTGAGACAAACATTTGAACATGATGCGCGCTGCATATCCGGCCAATTACAGTCGGAAGAGAATGACGTCGGCTGCGTTTCGTGCAGGAGGATAATGCGCTGAAGAGCGAGCAGCTGTGTGTACACAAACACACACACACATACACACACACACACACACACACACACACACACACACACAGGGTACAACTGGGCCTGTCAGCCAGCCACAGCTGCTGTCCGTCTAACGATGAGAGGAATATAAGGAGCCTATCCTACATGCTATCGACACGGAGAGGTATGTGTGCAACACCCCGTGGTTTTACTCTGATATTCGCTCATGTACATTGTGACATTAGTGTGATATCCAGCGGGCGATGGGAGGGAACCGCTGCTGGGTTTCCGCACGGTGCAGTGAGGCAGGCGCTGTTTTTGTTCTGGTGCAGCGCAGATGTATTGTTGTAATCATATTCACATATTTTTTCTACGCCGCTGGTTGATTCGGAATAAAAACGCATATGTCGCAGTGTCCTTCCGCTTTATTGTTAAGATGCTGTGAGGCGCGTTCACATCGTCACCCGTGGCTTCAAAACGAGTCGTGACGCGCGAGCTGTGATTCATTATTCATTCTCATCCTTTTGTTGATGGACAGCAGGTGATGCAAAAACAGGTGGTGGTTTTCTCTTAGGTGTTTTCAATCTCCACAGAAGCTTAAAACTAGTCTGGTTAAATGTCCTTTTAGTAAAATTACTAATACACTCATGTAGAAATACTCCACTACCAGCAAAAGTCCTTCACTCTAAATCCGATTTGAGCAAATCTACAACTATTATCAACAAAATGTTCTTAAAGTATGGGAAATAAAAGTACTCCAGAGAAATAAGAGAACTGAAAACACTCAAGTACAAGTACCTCAGAATTGTACTTGAGTGCAGTATTTGAGTAAGTGTACTCAGTTAATACCACAACTGCCACTGATTAATCTTTAAACCAAGCTGGGTGGGATGGTAAAATACAAACAAGCTGTAGGTCACACCTTGTTATGACTCACGGTTAAGGCTTTTATACACCTGGTTAAAGGGGATTTTTTTCATGGATCCATTGGAGCTGTGCAGTTGTACGGTAATCATGAACTTTATAAAATTGTTGTCTGATGCAATAATGATTATATTATTATAATTATAGAACATATCAATAGTTAAAACCATAGAATTATCAATAAACAAAGGAGTAAAAGGTCACAAATGTAACTTGGCAGAAGGCGCTTTGAGAATAATCAGTTTTAAAAGCAACATGTCACCAGTGCAGAGATGCTGAGATCAGTGAAATATCATCTAGTCTCTTCACCCTTGCAGCTGAGATTTGAGTTTTGAAGAACACACTGATTTCAAACAAGCACATATACTGCAATGCAAGTATTTGCGCAGTGAGAAAATGTGCAGTTGTTATTCTAAAAAATGTAAGTGTTAAACTGAGCCCACGCCCGGCTACATACTGTATTTCAAACTACATCTGAATCCAAGTCGCTCTTCTCTCTCCGCAGGCAATCGTGAAAAATGGAGGGAGGAAATTTGTGAGTATATTTCATTGCTCACACTCAGGTTTCAGGATATTCAACGAGTTCTTTCCAGAATTAATACAGTTCTAATAGGAGAGAGCTGCGGTCAAATATTGGTCTAACCCCTACATGTCATTACAGTGGCTACTCCCGGGATTATCTTGACCGCTTCATCCAAAGCCAAGACTCGTCTGTGGTGAACAAGTTCCAGCGGAAGTACTGGAAAACCAAACAGACGCTCATCAAGGTCACCGGGAAGAAAGAGGACGAACATGTGGTGGCATCAGACGCAGATCTGGACGCCAAGCTGGAGGTGATGAGGAAATAAGAAGCTGTCTTGTTGGGGACTGTAGTTTTACAGCATGCTCAGTGGCTGCCATGTTTGCTTCCCGTAGCCCAGGGTCACATCACAGGAACATTAAGAAACACAGGAGATACCTTCCCTCAGGTTTGATTCTGCACCGGACAAAATGGCTTTTTGATTCACACAACGCCAGTATTTGCTTGAGGCTTAAAACATACATTAGGCCGCCTCTCCAACCTCCATCATCTATGCTTCCATTTCAGGAGTGAGCTGAATCTAATGGCTGAAATCGATACCTCATAAAAGCTTGAACATCCAACCTTAATTTAGACCAGGCCCCCGATACGCACTGTGATAAATCACTCAAAACTGTATCTACATGCCGGATCAGGGATCTTTTTTTTTCTTTTAAAGCTTTGATGTGGCATTTTAACACTTCTGTTTCTACCCCATAAAGGTTTCAGTGTTGCATCGTATCCACTGTGCAGATCTTACTTCTTGAAATCTATAAAGTACCGTAGACTCAGCTTTCTGTGGTTTGCCTTCTTGAAAGTTAGTTAGTAGTTAGAGTAACGTTCACAAACATCAAGCGTTCCCTCGACTTTGTGTTTATTCTGATTTTTTCCTCTGCTCTGCAGGTCTTCCACTCCATCCAGAGAACGTGCATGGAGCTGCTGAAGGTCATCGAGCAGTACCAGAGGAGGATCTGTTGTACGTATGGTCGCTTTTGTTCATACATGTCCTGAACACCTCCAGACTCCAGCCTCTGCGTGCAGGAGTTTGGTTCCAGACACCGTGTTTTGCCTAGAAACTAACCCAAATTTACATTGTTGGTGTTGCTCCACCTTCAGTGCTCGCTCCTGGTCCTCCCCTTACCAGTAAAGCCACTTTCCACATACCAGCTGTAGCCAGGGGTCCCAGTTAACCACGACTAACCGTGCGACTGGTCGGTCCTCATGGCCACACATCCATGTAACTTGCTCAGGTTGAGCTGTACAGGCCCCAACAACCAGGCACTCACCTGGGGGCTTCCCTCTGAGACGCCACTTTCAGCCTGGTCCCTCTCCTGGGACTAATCTGCCTCGGGGGAGAACCTACCAGGAACAACACAACTCTCAGGGTTACTAAAAAAAAAACCCCAAAGCACTTTAAAGGTGGCCATTCTCTTAAAAATAACTTGGATGTGAAACAATATCAGAAATACTCATCTAAATGCTAATGTATTCCAGTTTACTTAATTCGATTAGTTAAGCCTCATTTTATCGGATTAAAACTGTTTTTTCAAATTTGCACGATATTGAATCTTGAGACCACATTCACTGTCTCCACTGTGCAGTTCTTTCCCAGGAGGAGAACGAACTGGGTCGCTTCCTGCGCTCTCAGGGCTCGCAGGATAAAACCAGGGCTGGAAAGATCATGCAGGCCACAGGGAAAGCACTTTGCTTCTCCTCCCAGCAGAGGTGGGCGACATACGATTAATCATCACTGTATGTATGAAGAATCACCTACCACATGAAAAGTCACAGCTGCACTAGAAAACTATGTAAGAGCCAGTTAACTTTATCACCTCAAATGCCAGAAAGGCAACAGGGAGGACTGTCCTGTTGCTCCACATGTAATCCCAGAGCTGGGTATGGACACTTCAAAGGACATCTCAACCCAAAGGAAGCAAATAATCACAATTACAGAGCAGAGGACAAGTTTCCTAGACAACAGAGGCAGGCTCGCTCTAATAGATGACTGTTCGGTATCTGAGTCTGTAACACGATCAGCTCTCGAGACAAATGGGGCAAACCAACCACACATAGCCTGATAATACCCACGAATTACAAGAATATTATATTAGTTAATGCAGTGCACTTACAAATACTGGTACTTGGTTTCTTTACTGAAGGGGATAAAAGATGTCTGTCGAACTGATGGCCTTTGATTGATTCAACAATTTGCTTTTGTGGCTGGATGAGCTGAGAGACCTTTTGATTTTGTAAAGCGATTTCCTTTGGACCTTCAAATTATTCAGCAGACTGTATTATGCTCTATAAGCGCCCGAAGAGTCTGTAAAGTCAGAATAACCTAGTAATGCCTAAAATGAATGTACAGTAGTATTGAAAATTTATATCACACCTGCCACATGCAGCATCTTAATACTGAATTTCACGACTGCATCCAACAGACTGGCTCTGAGGAACCCTCTGTGCCGTTTGTACCAGGAGGTGGAAACCTTTCGCTATCGAGCCATCTCAGACACGTGGCTGACGGTGAATCGAATGGAGCAGTCGAGGACCGAGTACCGCGGCGCGCTGCTGTGGATGAAGGATGTGTCTCAGGAGCTGGATCCAGATACTCATAAACAGATGGAGAAATTCCGCAAGGTTCGTCAGTCAGGCGTCACACATTCTGGCATGTCTTAAGAGAAAGCACAGGTACATCAGTAATGGCTGTATTTCATTTAGTTTTGTCCATTTTCAGGGCTCAGATGGCTCACCGAGAAACTTCAGTGAAACCGAGCCATTGCTAATGTTATTAACAACAGCTGTTCTTGCCAAGTCAAAATTAAATCAATATTACCAGTAATAACAAATCACAATATATAACACATCTGTTCGCCATCCACCAACAGTCTAAAAACCCAGACCGCAAGTTTCCAATTGCACAAAAAGAACATTTCAGAAAATGGACCCAGAGAATGTTCTCTCCATGATGGATAACTTAAACTTAAACTAAAATTAATTGAATATCAAATTAGAGCAATTAATTTGCTGTCGGTTCACTAATAAACTGAGTAATCGTTTAAGCCCTAATTTGCTGCAAGACCACACAAAGAGCATAGAGCAGGAAAAAAAACTGTCACAAAAAGGCCACTAGAGGGTGCAACACGCCTTTAAATGGTGGTTCATCGGTTCCAACCATAACGCTACAAGAACCCAGCATGCTCTTCTCTGCTTACACTTAGATACTTACATTTGCACAAGCACAAACATGAACTCCAGTGTTTGTGTTTTCATTGTTCACAGCTGTATGATACATAATAGTGAGTGCCAGTCTTCAGTTGGGACATTTTCCTATCTATTGTATCTCAGGTTCAGGCCCAGGTGCGCACTACCAAAACAAGCTTTGACAAACTGAAGAATGACGTCTGCCAGAAAGTGGACCTGCTGGGAGCCAGCCGCTGCAACCTCCTCTCTCACGTTTTAACCACATACCAGGTACACCTCAAATCTTTAGTTGTTTGCTTACACTCTGTTGATCTTAAATAGGGTGTTTTCAGCGGCTCCACCGCAGTCGGTTAAGTCAGGAAGGAAGACAAACATGAAGCGAACAAAGGAACACAAGACACTGCATGGAGACTTCATTATCACACCAGACAAGGAGACATTCTGATTCGTTTTCAAACTGCTTCCATCAAGTCCTGCTGAATGTGTTCCCTTGTCTTGTTCTACTGTTCTAGACAACACTTTTGCACTTCTGGGAGAAGACATCCCACACTATGGCAGCCATTCACGAGAGCTTCAAGGGCTGTCAGCATTATGAGTTCTCCACAATTAAGGTCAGAGAGAATCTTGACCTGAACACTGTCAAAGTAGATTTAAATCTGGAGGAAAGGCCTGTAACTATAACCAATGACTTTGTCATTCCCGCAGACCTTACAAGACCCAGTGGACAAGCCGGCTAAGAAGAAGGGGAAGAAAAAAAGTAAAGCAGCGGCAGACGATGGAAAGAAAGCTGAGACTGCAGATGACCAGTGAGTCAAAAAAATCTAAAAAATCTGTGTATCTCATCTTCATCTTTACTCATGCAGGTAGACCAAACACACGCACGCCATCAGTTAAAGCAGGGAATGTGTTTTTATAAACACTGAACTGCTCTTCTTACACACCTGTTGCCTCATGCATACACAAAATGTTATAAACCGATCCTCTGTTTCTCTTATTTATAGACTCATCTCACTAGTAAGTGAAAACCCCAGCGATAAGACCAGAGAAGGTAAAGAACAACATTTAATTTAAGTCACTACAATTCATTTTTACAGTGTTATTTACTATGGAAAACACGTGACTTATTTTGGGGCTGCAGCTAACGATAATTGTCATTAATCTTCTCCTCTTGATCAATTGATCAGTCTATAAAATGTACAAAAATGGTGAAAACTAGAGCCCATGGTGACGTCTTGAGGATGCTTGCGATCACTTTACTATCATTGAAGATGAAGAAAACAATTACATTTAATATTCAAACAAATGGAACTTGTGTTTTTGTTTTAGAGATTTCGCTTTAAAAAAATGACAAACAATTAAACAAATATCCAAATAGTTGCAGATTCATTTTCTTCAAATTGCAGAATAACCTCAAAACCACATAATAAGAATGTATGAGCAGTTTCTGGGCAAATATTAATAAGACACAAATGAGGAGGAAATCATGAGTTACATTACTGTGGTATTATTATTATTATTGCTGAAGTCATCTGGTCGCTCCGCCTGATCGTTCCAGGAAGTGAAGATCCTCTCTCGGCCTATCCAGAGTTAGAGGGAGAGGAGAAGGACAGCATGGCCTTACTCAATGAGATCCTGGGCAGTATGTCTGTGGATGAGGGCGACTTCTCTCGCGAGTGGACGGAAGTGTTTGGAGACACTGAGGAAGGAACGAGCGCAACGTCCGGTAGACCAGCGGAGGCCCAACAAAAGGAAAATGCCTTCTTTCTGCCATCTCAGCTGCTGGACCAGAGCTTGAACGATCTGCAGTCTTCCCTCTCAGGTCAGGACATTTTACCCCATGTGCATTTGTGCTTGTGTGAATCAGACAAGAGTGACGCAGAGAGCGGGTGAAGTGGTCCAAAAAGCTTGTTGGTTGACAAAAGAATATTATTATCTTCATTTAATTAAGCAGTTAGGTGAAATAAATATGTCTGATACCTAAATAATAAGCTACATTGTTTTTCCATGAATTTGTGCATTAAGAATGCGAAAAAAAAACCACAGCTAAAATGGGCTGCTTTTGTAGCTAATTATTTCCGCACAGGAAGAAAAGTGGCTTTAAAACAATTTATCAAACCAATGTCTGTCAACGTAATAGAGGGAGGCTATTATAACATGGCAATTAGATTTGCTTATCCATTGGTAATTGCCAACGACTTTCCATTTCATCCAGGCCTGGGCACTGGCTGCTCGCACCTCGTCTGGTTTTGTTGATTTGGTTTCGTCTATTTTCAGCTTGCAGGGTTGTGAGCAGCCTCACTATTATAAAGTTATAAAGAAATGTAAACCTACAGTGTGTATGAAGAATTTAGTTAATTAAAAAAACAAAGAATTTATTTAATTGGCTAGTGATTTAGCATGATTGTGATAATAAACTAAAATCTCTTTGTGGCTCAGAGTCACAGCAAAGTACACACTTAATAAAAGTAAAGTGTTAGAGAGAAGAGAGAGTTTTCTTTCTTTTTTTTTGTTCAACTTCACAACAAAGTGTGTCTGAACAGGTCCAGGAGAAGCATATGGTCTGTGGGTTCAGAGGCAGGAGAGAAGGCGACGAGTTTTGAAAGGGAGACAGAGTCCAGCTGGCCAGTGAGGCTGATCAATCTCTTTCTTTTTAAAAAGCTGTCACAACACATTCAACCTGCTTGACTTTTTCCACATTGAATTACAGCTTGAATTCCAAATTAAGGGAATTCGAAACACCTGCAATACGTAATACGATGAACTGTCAGAACCGTGTCAACGCACGAATCTCGGTAAAAGTATAAAACAATTTTAAAAAGTGTTGTGGTCAGTCTGCAAGTGCGGGTAGGAGAATGTGCAGACTCTGACTTGTACCTTCAAAATACTACACAAAACTTTTGACAGCATGCAATACATCAGGAGCGTGCAAAACTTATTTAACACTTACAAATGCCTCTGCGCTCTCAAAACCTACACTTACTGATTGACACTCAAATTCCTTTTGCTGCTAAAAAACACAGTTTATTAAATGGAAAAAAAAAAACACAGAGTGCTGCAGACTTTCAAGAGCTGGTCATGAAGCTAATCTGGGCGACCGGGAACAATGTTCAAGAGGTTGGTCTTGAGAAACTTAAGGACCAAGGGATTTTACTGTTGTCAGAGATCTTTCGGGAAGAACAACAGCGTAGACGTAGCACTTCTCAGATATGGCAGTGTGGTCAAAGAAGTCACACTCGGGCAAGAAAGCAGCACATGACAGCAGAAGGCCCGTGACCTCCGTTCAACCTCGGGGTTGGAGCCCAAAACAGGCAAAATCCTGGAAACAACATGGTCCACTGAGTCAAATAACTTATGATCCTGATTATACAGCCTAAAAAGCCAAATCAAAAGCGAAATGGCAGGAGACCAAGAATGTGGAGCAAAGCTATAACAAATCTTCAAGGAAGAAAATCCCAAAATTCTCATTAACCATGTACCTTCAGATGCATCCAGTACGACTTGCAGCTGCAGTCACACTCCAACGCTTTTATACGTAAACAACTGACTACATTTTTAAAGATTTTTAACCTCGACACATCTAAAAACAACTTCATTCATTCAGTATTTCTGCTTCTGCAACACAACTTGCTGAAAATGTCAATAAAAGGTAGAAGATGCCAGAGATGAAATACCATAATAAACTAATTCACTAAAATATCCAGAGGCTTCAAAAAGGCTTTAAGCCTGTTGGACTCATTTGTTTGTATTTGGAGTAAAAGACTGTTTGTTACCAAGTACAATATCAACAGCACATACCACTGTCCTCCCTGGTGATATTTAGTGTTGCTACACGCTTTATTATCAAGATACACAAAGGATGAAATCAAAACAAACTCGCCTGAAACAAGACCTCGACGTTCTAATTGCAACTTTTGGCTTGTATTTAATAAACCACTAATAATGACTGATTTGATGTTGCCATGATAAATGTTTTGATTATTGCTGTTTGTGTGCGTCTATCAGGCTACACAATATCTGTGCGAGAGAGCGGGATGATTTATTTGTTGGATCATGCTTTGCCACGTTAAGTTTCTCCTGCTGATTAATCCAATTCTGCGTCCCCCCGTTTCAGATTGGGCCGGCATCGCTCCACAGCCGGTTGCCCAGACAACAGAACCCTCATCTGGAGCCAATCAGAACCCTTCTAAGCCAGCAGCGAAAGGTAGGACCGAGCCAAATGAGTAAAACATACGAGAAGATTTGACAGAAAAAAGCTAGTCCAAGTAAAACCTGTGTTTATGAGTACTGTCTAAGAACTTGTGGCTCGTTTCCATTCATAATTCCGGATCTCGCCAGATGCCGTCTTTTATGGGACTTTTATGGGAGGTGTTTTTCTTTTTCTTTTTCACTATGGCTTTAGTAAACGCACAGCAGTTGTTTTGGTGACGTTCACCCTTGTTAACTCATTTTACAGACACAGCAGGGACGTCCAAAGACCTCTCAGCGTGGTTCAACCTGTTCGCTGACTTGGACCCTCTCTCCAATCCCGATGCAGTCGGCAAAACTGACACAGAGCACGAACTTCACAACGCATAGTTCTTCCTAAGAGTCACAGGGAATCTCTTTTCAAAAGTTTTTTTTTTTGGTGGGAACAGCTGCATATTGTTACCACTGACACCAGATAAAAAAAAAAATCAGAGCTAGAGCTGAAACAATTCACTGATTAGTCGTTAAACTGAAAATCAATCTGCAGCTACTACAATAACAGAGTTATTTCAGTCATTTTTCAAGCAGAAATGCAAAATAGTTACAAATACAAGACTTGTTGATGTTCTTTGTCATATATGATATCAAACTGAATATCTCTGGCTTTTGACCCGTTGGTCTTCATAAAACAAGCTATCTGCATTTTCACTAATCCTATAGACAAAACAGTAATCAAGAAAACAATCAGCAGATCAATCAATAATGAAAATAATCAATAGCTGCTGCCCTATAACTGTAATAAGACTTGTTTCTAATTATAAAAAGATGCACTGATAACAAGAAAACAAAAAAGGCTGGTGTGTTGTAATAATAAAATGCATAATAATGAGAAGAATGAGACAAATACCTCGTTCTAAGAAAATACATTTTCTGGGTTTTTTGTCTCATGTGGGCAGCAATACGCTGCCGTAGGCGTCCCACTAACAACGATCAGCTCTTGTGTCCTTTCCACTGTGAAAGAAAAGAGACATTTACAAGACAACCTAATTAAGCCTGCTGGCAATTTCACTGGGTTAAGCATTTAATGTTTAGCATGGATACCTCAGTATGAGTTTGGAACAATAAGCCTTTGACATTAGCTGCCTTGGAAATCTGTAGTCTCTCGTAGCATTCATGCTTTATTTCTGATTCTCGTTACTGAAGACTGCAAAACAGGCAAAAACTACCGTGTGAGAAACAAAAAGCAAAAATGACAAAGATCACGCAGCAATAGTTCATGTGTTTACAAAATACTCTTAACACGCTGAGTGACGGAAAGTTAACGCAGTCACAGACAAATATTCGAAAGTGTATTTATCTGCCATCGGATGATTCAATTGACAAATTTACTGGCAACACCACGTTTCAAAGGGTGAACTGGATACATGGAGAAGTTGTTTCCTTGTTCAGGCAGTAAAGAGTTTTTCCTTTTGAAGATTAAAGCTCTTAAATTTGTTTGCTACATGCTGAATCTGTAATCCCCTTTTGAATATATTCCATTAAGTGTGATTACAGAATTGTCATTGAATAAAAATACACATATCACTAATTTATTATTGCATGTTGCATGCCTCGATTTATGTTATCAAGTAACAGTGTGATTGGATGAACAATATGTTTATATTAATGTGGGATTTTTCATCAGTATATATTTTATCATGTGGACACGTATTTAGTTATCATTCACAGTTATTGGGTTTCATGGACAATATATGCAGTTTTCAGTGTGTTTTCTTTTAAATGGAAGGTTTGATATTCATGAAAATACAATCATACCGATTTTGACTACAATGCTGCATAAATTGATGTATTCAGAGTAAATGCCTTAATCTAAACACACGTCAACAATATCAAACCTCATTAGAGTTATTATTGGATTCCTTATACAGTATATAACAACTGAGTGAATTTATTTTTGTTGTAATGAAGCCTTGTGTCATTTTTGATGTCCAAGCCATGAGACATTTGTTAATATCTAATCATAACCAAAATACATTGATTGCCTTACCTTGCCACCTATTTGTATATAAATGCCATGCTCCTGATATTATTGGTTGTTGTGTCTGTCTACGGCCTTTGAAAAGGATTACATACCAAATCCAGAGATTTTTTTCGTTTTCTTTATTGAAAAACACACACAAGATCTACATAAAAATGCATAATACACAGGAAAACTGAATCATCATTGCCGAACATGGCAACCATTTCTTAACTGCACTGCACAATGAGCTTGTGAATAAAATTAGAATTAGTATTGAAACTCTTGGAGCTGCAAGCAGAACAGAGAATTTCAACTTAAACTGTGAGGAATGCTTTGCATATGTTGTTCATATTTGTATCTGTGCGCAAGTGGCTAGATAGACCAACGTTTTGGAATGGAACATTTACTAGTTTAATCCTCCTGTTCAAAGTTAACCCGCTCTAAATGGGTCATGTTTTTTTGTTGTTTTTTTTTTTTGTTTTTTTTAATATATATTCCGGTGATACAACTTGTGCAGGTAACGTCAGGGCACATCTGCTAGGATATGTAGTTTGAGCCAAACTTTGTTACACAAAAAATGTTAGTGTAGATTTACTTAAAAACAAAATCAATTGCACACTCAACTTCTGATTGTTTTAACTTACAAATTGGTCCAAAATAAAAACAGTGATTATCGTCTCACTTCCACATAAGTGCTTAAACTTGGTTTAACGATTAGCGCCTGTGTTTCAAACACTATGAACCAGTGTTTATATGTTGCTGAACTGTTTATAAACAAAACAAAAACACACTTAAACATTCTGCTTCTGGCACAAAAATGGTGCCTCTTGTGTCCCAAATACATGACAGGCCTTTCATTGTTTAGAGATTTGCTTTGGTATATATTTAACAAAGGGGCAAAACAAACAACATAATTGTCAACTTCTTAATTTTGGGAGGATGTAGCTTATTTAGCTAGTTCCATTTACATGAGAACTCACGGTTGACCAATGCAACGGTGATCTCTGGAATGTGTCATAGCACCTGAAACTCTAACCTGAACAGGTTAATGCAAAAGCCATCTGTCACAAATTGTGACATCAATCAGCTGATTCAGTCTGTAATAACCTCCCTCTCCAGGGAAAAAATAAAACATCTCTGCGAAAGACTGTATTGTCTTTCTGTAGAAGAAAGTCAAACACTGGGGAAAGGCAACATAGTCCAAGCAAGTACATTCCACATAACCTGAGTTATTGTTCTGGGTAGTGTGGGGCAATAAAAGAAGGCAATGGGGGATTTGTGTGCTTTGTGATTGGTTTTTTGGTCTCTGAATAAACAGCTGATATTAGCATTTTGTGTTGAGCTTACGGAGTTTAAATAGTGATCAGACTAGAAATGCAGATCTAAGTCTTGGATTGTAAGCCTGTTGGGTGGAGCCTGCACTCCAGTCACTGCTGGTTTCACACAGACACTGTGCTACGAATACTTTAAAATAAACAAATAAAAAAGGCCATGGACCTGGTCTTAACAAGTGCAAACTTTGTGGTTAATGTGGGGAAAGGTATTCTGACTGTAAGACATCCCGGTATGTTAAAAAGATGAAACAAGCATTTCCCATCCTGTCAAAAAGCTTACATATATGTACTTTAGATTTGAGCTCGCTGAACACTTAACAGCTAATAAGCTGGTTAGATAACATGAGTAGAATGTGTTTCTGATAGTTGTCTCTTGTCAAAGTTTTGGATTTTTCCTTTTTAATTTCAACTTGATAGAACTGCCGGCGCTACGCAACACAATAATTTGAGCAGTCACCTCTACTTTTTGCAAAAGAAAGCAAAGCTATTTTTGTTATGGGTGATGTCAGGGTACAGAGGAGAAGGCTAGGTTAGTGACGGGTGAAGGGAGGCTGTGCCCAAGGTCAGTGCTCTCTAAAATCTGAATGGGAACGGCCAAACCATCAAGTTTTTCTTGATAAAACATCACATGAGCGAGACAAACACTGGGACCGAGCAGTAATGCTTGTGCAGCAGGATGCTGGTACTATTATCCTCCAAAGTGTTTGTCATCTCTGGACCTTGGGCACTCCCTGCTGGCTAATGTTAGGATTAACGGAGTGCAAGGAATTTTTTTTTTTTTCTTTTTTGAAACCTTACCACCTGACTAGTTGAAATGTTTGAGCTGTAGGTGGTTTGGTCATGAATACCTGAGGACTAGCTGGTGAGGAGAACTTGTGCTGAGCCATCTTTCCCCATATCTGCGTCGGGGCTCTGGCTGTCTGTGCTGTTGTCTGTGTTTACACCTGTGCTTTTGTCGGTGCTCCAGTCAGTGGAGGCCGGAAAGGTAGGTAGTGGTGCAGTGGGTAGAGTCGGGGTCACCTGAGGCCCAGGGCTCTCGTTGCCATGAACACCGGGGCTGGCCGAGGAGCAGGACGAGGGAGAAACCGGGGAGAAGAGGGAGGAGCAGAGGAGTTTGACAGGGCAGAAGGCAGAGCCCCTGGGAATGAAGTTCACCTTGTTTTTGTCCGGGCATGAGAAAAGAGGGAAGCCTTTTGATTTGCCAGACCTGAAGACAGTAGAAGTTGAGCTCAGTATTTCTGCTGGCTATATTGTGTTTATATGACTGTTCACATTAAATGCAAATTGTTTGTCCTACACAACCATTTTCCCTCATCCCTGCCACCCACAATGCAAATAAGCTTGGTTGCTTTGTATTTTAGTATCTCAAAGTCGATGAAGTTGTACAGTAAAGTGTATCTATTGTTTGTTTTTTTTTTTTTTTTAATGATCAGTATGCTCAGTGTTTGGACGGTAGACAACAGCACAGCCGCACAGTAGCAAAGTGTCAAATACGAGGGTGCATTTAAAAACATACACAGATGTTGAAATGAAAAAATGAAAGTCGAAAATACTTACACCAACTCTTCAAACACTTTGACCTTCTCACAGCCCTCTGGAGGTTCCCGTTTAAACATGTAGCTGTTGTTAGGTTTGGGAGAAGTGGCAAACTTAGGGAGAGGAGAACTGCACACACCATCTGAAAATACGTGAGAACAACATTTACTTTACTTTTTCTTTTTAGTAATGATACAACAAACAGGGAAACACAAAAACTTTACACTTTACCTCTTAGGAGCTGCAATGGGCTTGAAGTAGGGCTTTGTATAATGTAACAATTTTCAATACTGTGCTAATACTTAACCCAAGTATGTGGTCCAGTGCTAAAGCTATACTTTTTTCTTGCTTTACGGGACACAACATGCAAATCTACAAAACCCTCTTTTCATTTAACAAAAGCCCAATTATTCAACTGTTTAATACAAGCAGCTCTAATGGGACTTTACCTGAATAAATCTAAATTTTGAATTAAAGTAAACAATAGTACAAGTCTAAGCATGAATTAAATGCCAGCTTTCAGTTGGGGGCAAAAAGTGTTGAGGTTCAATCCTCTGGACTAGCTTTGTGCAAAGAGTTGTCCATGTGCCTGTCTGAGGTTATCTTTTTGAGATGCATGCAGGTGGCAACTGGCCAAGAAAAATACTAAAACTAAAACAAGTAGCCACAGCTCTGCATGAAAAAAAATGAAAAAATAAATAAATAAATGAATCAAGCTAATGTGTTTATACAACTTTTTCTCACATGCAATTGTACTCACCAAGACCTGTAAATGCATTCTGATGTTTAAAACTGGTGAAGTTGCCCTTTAATTCACTGAACACTAAAACTGCATCTGTCAAACAGCGAAGGCACACCTTTGTCGATGTCCTCTGCAGAACAGGGGCTTCCGTCGGGGGAGTGGAGGTGGTCAGAGCTGCAGGGCCGGGGCGATGGGCTGGAGTCGCCACTGGAAGGGGCCTGCGTGTCTGTGTCACGTGTGTCCCCGCCATTGCTGTAGCGATGCGGAGGGAAGGGGGGGCGACGGCCATCCACCACATCCATGGCCTGTGAGGTCAGAGTGCGAAGGGGGTGGTGAGAGGTCATGCGTAAACATACATGGATCCTAAAATAGCAGAAAGGTGATGCTTAGTGTTTAAAGAAAAGGTCACATTCAACCCCCCCCAAAACAGCCAATGTGTTTTTGAAAAACTCGTGTGAACTGTTGAAGTGTTCCTGTGCCAGATGTTGAACAGCTACCTGCTCATTCAGTGGACGACGTCAGTCTGCGTTAAGAGCATCAGCTAAAAAGTCCAAGAATGACTGGAACTAAAAGGCCTCTGGTGTGTTTGTCTGTCTCTTTAAAGGGCAATTGGAGAAGCAAACACCACACCAGATGGTAATACTTGACAGTAGATGAACGATGTGATATGCAGAGCATTCTGCTTTGGCACAGCTGATTCAAATGGGAGAGAAGGAAAAAAAAAAAAAAAAAGAGGCTTGGTGCACAGCAGGCTGTAAATCTGTAGTGGTGTGATGTTTGTATGTGTGTTTATGTGTGTGTTTGTGACTTTCTAAGAGGGGAGAGCTCTACAGCACTGCCAAGGTTTACTACCCCACATCAGACAAGATTTACGGGTCTACTCGCCTCCAAGAGATTTAATTCAGTGAGTTAGAATATATGTGTGCTGCTGTCTGACTGTATGGTGCACAGTGTTGTAAGTGACTTTACAAGAGGGTTGTTTGTGTGCATGTAATAAATTTTAAGCATAGCCTTTTTGACCACAGGTATATTCATGTATATAAACTTCAACTTAATTGAACCTGGCCTGTGACTCTTGCACTTAACACTGGACAAAACACGTTTGCATCACACAGACATTGGCTGCACTAAAGAGCAGTTAACATGGAGGTAGCTGGGATGTTGTGGAGATCCAGGAAACAACCTTGATAAATGTGCTGCCTTTCTGAAGAGTTGATGCACAGTGATGTGTAAACAACGACAAGACTCGACGGCTTGCATATGGGCTCAAGTAGAGAACAATGGGTATTGGCATGCGTTATACACTGCCTGTGTGTATATTGCCCTTTTGTCTGTGTATTAAAAGATGATTAAGCAAGTTTAGAGACACTGCAAGTTCCAATTCTGTGTTTTGGTTTGGATAAGTGATGCATTTTGTTTACATTTGGATCACGGATTGTAGCTTTTGCTGTATTCACTGCATGTGAACAGAATACGAGAATGGGAAAACATCCCATTGAGATGACTTGGGAGCCTTCACATAGTATTGAAATGGTGTTGGTTGATGATTACCCCTAAAGCCAGCCCTGTACTCACTCCAGGATAATAGACATAAATCCAAAATTAGTTGTTCTCTATTGTGTTACATCTTTGTAGCAATTTGCTAACAACTTTAACATATATAAACAGTGGTATAGGCTGTAAACACATTTCATTACTATAATAAGTAGCTGCATTGATTGCATTTGCATTAATACATTTAACTACCAGCAATAGTGGCTTTACAGCCATTTTGACACATTTTTGGACAATGCTGCAGTTCTTTTCACCAACACAGATTGTAGCAGTAAAAAGTTCCTTATATGTCCTACTCATATGCTGCTGTCAACCATTCTTTCCCACTTGGTTGTTTGTATTTACAGTCTACAGGACATGAACCTGACATTTAAACTAATTTGGACTGCAAAAGGACAGATAAGGTAGTTTTGGGTGAGTTTATCACATACCGCACCGGTCTGCAGTTCAACAAGCATTTCAAGTTATTTTTAAACACTACTTGACCTGTTGCTGGTGTGTGCACATATCCCTTACCTGTATCCCCTGCTCCCAGTCCTCTCTGATGAACACATTTTCTAGTTCATGGTTGATGCCCTCCACGCTGCTCGGCACTCTGCATATGAGGGATTTTGGCACAGGGATTGTCGACAAGGCTGATGAAGTTCCTTTGTACTGGAAGCAAAGACAAAAAAAAATCAAATATAAGTGGAAACCTATGTATACGTCAAAATAATATGCACTCAAATACATACCCCCCCCCCTCGCTCTCAGGACACAGTAAAAAACATTCAGTTCAGTTGTGCAATGAAATACACAATACCGCATGTGTCTTGGAGACCTGCTTGCAGTACTGAATTGTTGCTGATCCAGTTCCATGAGATATTCAATGGGTGGAGGTGTTCAGTTTAAATACATGGTGGGATTAAATGTAATATGGAACAAAAACACAGCCATGACTGGGATCTACCACATATGGGTATAGGGCATAGCATATCACTGTTTATGTTAATTTTCCCCACAGTGGTTGATGCACCGTTGCTGGGCATCTGTGAATGAATGAACTCCAAACAAGGAGAGGACCGGGCATGCCTAGACACATTCCCCCTCTCCTCTTTTGACACAACTGGTCAAAAACGGAGACTTGACAACTAGACCTCCTCAGGCAAATGCTGTGCAATAATACAACATCATAAACTTATGATCAAATACTGTATGGTCTACACAGACACGCAAAAACTAAAAAATACTCCACTACTATAAAAATATAAAAGTTTCATACTACACCTACTTCTCAAATAGTGGCCACATTTTATTTTTACTACATTTTACAATTATGGCTAGCTGGTAACCTGAAAATAAAATCCTGATAAGTTTATGATTTGAAACTGTTAACCAAGTAATGTAGAAAGCCAACTTCCTTAACCCTGGTATATTCATATTCAGTTCTCTTATCTTCAACAGCTGTGATATGGTTTGGTCACCGTCTGTTTCACTTGTATGTTTTTTTCCTTGGCTGCTAAGCTACCTTATCATATTGCTGCCGACAGGGCATCACCAAAGTCAGAGTTAGTTAATGTTTTCACCTGAAAAGAGCGTGCCGGTGATTCAGTTTGCAAGAGCACGAATATTGACAGGAATAACTCACCTGAGGTTGGCATGCATTGCTGTGCTGCGCCTGTTGTGGCAGCTGCAGTGAGCTCTGCTCCCTGTCTTTACTCTGCCGACTGACCTGTTTGCTGCGCTGCAGCTGCAGTCTCAGTTTAGCAATCTGCTGGAAGAAAAGTGACATCACTTCAGCAAATGATAGCTCACAATCAAATCATGCAGGCGGTATTTCTATTAAAATATAAATTTTAACTTTTCTCATCAGTGAAATGAATGGAACTGAGATGTATGTGTTAATACAGGAGAAAACAGCTAAATTCTGCCATTTCAAAAAGCTGGAACTATCAAGCATTTGGTTTTTTTGCTTAAAAAAATGACTTAAACAATTAATTGATTTTCGAAATAGTGCCAGATTAATTGCCTCAAAATAAACTGATATGGAAATAATATAAAAGATCTGAAACATTTAGTGTTTGGTTGAATTCTTTTTCATTGAAGTAACTGTTCCTCCTTTTTGCAACAGATAGGAGAACAATGACAACCCACACTGAGAAGAATATTGTTATTTGCCAAATGAATATTTGTTCTTTATTTTCATCATTTTTAGGATGACTGGGAGGCTTTCTTCTCTTATGTGACTAACAACTATAATATGGCACTGTTGGGCTTTTCACAAAAATATGTACTAGTCTGCACTCGAAGGTTGACTTGACCTGAATATTGTTGCAGGGCAGTATAGTGCAAATGATTAGCCATGTATGTCTGATGATGAAACAAGTTAGGTCAGTGGGTGTTTCTGGATGTGGCCCAGTATGAGCCTAAAAACAGGATACCCTTTGTGAGCCTAACAGACGCAGTTGTACTATGCAGACAAAGGTGTGGTCTTCAATGCTGATCTTGTAATCCTGGCAACACAGTCAACAAAGAGACTCGCTCTTTTCATAGATGTCCTCCCACACATGTAATCGCAGAGGTTAGAGAGCTCGAATGCAGTTCACTACATTCATTGAGTGACCGCAACAGTTGATAATGACAAGTCCAGGCAATCCCAATGTAATCTCCGAGGACAAGAAAGAGGTTTTCCTGGCTGTGCTATGCTATTGATTGTGCAGGCCAAGGGCCTGGGTTTGTCTGTAGAAAACTGAACACTACATTTTTCAAACAGGCCTAGTGATAATGCATGGCTACATTGACACATGGGTGTTATTAATGAAATCTGATTCTAAAAATCAGATTTTATGAGATCACAGTGCTGTTACTCCCTCGCTGGGAAATGCATTTTATGCATCTCTTGTTGCTGTCTCCCATTTACAACTGTTGACATTGCTGAGGTGCAATGTGACCACTGGTAGTTTAAATCCACACCACGTCCAATTCTATTTACAATAAAAACCCAAACACTTCCATATGTCATCTTGGCAATTTAATAGCAATGTGAATAACGTCAGATTCTTGGGCATCTAGATGTGTCATGTGATGTGCTTAGCATGATCAGACAAGTGTTACCACATGGACAACAAAGTAAAGGCAAAGCCTGTTCGATCCAAAGAACATTTTAGTATTGACCTTCTGTACCTGTGTGTTATGAAGTTATTACAGACTTGAATTTACAATGCTTGGCATGTTGGCTATAAAATGTATGGTATGTACCTCTGTGAGCTGGTGTTTAAGTGTGGCTGAAATTGATTTTTGAAAGTGTAAATGTTTTATATGATTTGTTCCCTGGTGTGTGTGTCAGTACTTTGGAACCATCATTATGTTGGAAACAGAAAAATATGATTCAGGGACAACACAATAAGCACTGCGAAGTTTTTAAGTAACACGAGTTACCCAGAGTCGGTTTACTCAGTGCAAGCTAAGGAGGGAACAATATGGCTTTTTCACCCTTGAGAGGAGCTCCTGCACTGTCTCTCAAAAACAACAGGCCATAATGAGATGCGAGGGTGCAGTTGAGTGGGAAACAGAGGGGAGAAGGAGGTTAAATTTAGACTGTGGTCTGGAAAGCTTGAGACCTAATAGATCCATGTGGTCGGTTGGTTGGCCACCAAGTCCAGCAAATAGACAGTGGAGTGGAAACCAACCATAAGGAGCATAATATTTAGGCTGACCTCAGACCCTGACAAATAAAACACATTTGAGTAAATGCAATGAACCTCAAAAATGACAAAAACATGCTCCACGATTTGGCTGTGTGAATGTTTGAAGCTAGTAGATGGATTGCTGACTCTGGTGCACTGTGTTAATCAAGTGTCTGTGGTGTTTGATGTCAGAAGCAGCTGTGACTTGGGCGAGCCAAGGTTAACACAGGTGAATCTACCTCTTTGAGATGGTCTGCGCTGCCCCAGGAGGCTGACCTCTGGTGAGGACTTCCCTGTTCTGCTCCTTCGTCGATCCAGAGACCTGGAGTCTGAAACACAGAAACATAAACGCTGACATAGAACCACAAACACAACTAATGCCATTGATACATGCTCCATATGTACCGCAAGACACTGTGGCCACCAAATCTTATGTTGCAAACGCACACAGAGACAAGTCTAATAGTACTCCTGCACAAGAGCATAAACACAAGTTTCCATTGTTTGTTTAAGCCAAAATATCTAAATAGAAAACATTACATCACCTTTAAAACCTAGGATTAACCAACATATAGGTTCTTAGACTTGTTTACATGGCAAGGTGGCCTATTGTTACAAAGATCATACAACTGAAAGGTCACAAATGTAGTTCTTGCCGAGTCTTGTTGAATACTTGCCCATCAAGTCAGTTACAAATCTTATTAAAAAATACAGTTATTATAAATGATATGATATGAACACAAAGACATTCACATATATACAAATACACTTACCAACATAATCTCAAATGTACATGAATGTAAAAGGTAAGGAGATGATTGTGCACAGAGGTAGGAAGCTAAAAGCTTATACAAAGCTCTCTCCTACAAACTCATGAAATGTCCCTCATTATAAAACTGAATAGCTAATGTGATCCCTCACTGTGGAGTCACTCGTGATGTGGGCAAAATAAATACCTAAAATGTATAATGTTTGGATAAGAACAGGCAGTTGAGAAAGATGTGGGTGAAAGCAGTAATGAGTGCCGTGTGTTCAGAAGTAAAGCTGAAAAATCTGGAATCAATGAAAACGAGGAAAACAGTCATGAGATACCATCCCTGAGGAAAGAACTACATTCAACAGGAAAAACAAAAGTTACAGCATGTTTGATTATTTCCGTTTGTGAACCAGGTTAAGATAAATACATCTGTTGCGGGCATAAAAAAAAAAACAAAAAAAAAACTATTTTTGTCTGCAGGCTAAACCGAACAATACATTCCAAAATCCACCGGCCATTATCACCACAAGCAAAACATAGTTTGAAAAAATAATTACAGGGGTACCAAATAATATTGGTTTACCTGCCAAGAAGACATATTTCCCAGCCACAGGTGACAAGAGATGGTGGTGAGTCCCCACCTTGGAGTTTTCACCTTTCACCTTCAGTAATGAAATTCTACAAACTAGTATAACTATTTATCCCATATGCACTACTCTGATTTGCAGAAAATGTACAGCGCAACACAAGACTTATACCAGGTCAATGAGTCTACACAGACATTTGGCTAGTAGTTAGTACAGCAGTAAGAAAACATCTGATATACAAAACATTTGGTACCAGAGAGCATAGAGGCAGTTCTGTCTCAATGAACATGTCTTTTAGACCTCTACTGCATAAACAAGGAAACGGTTAAGTTATGTAAATATATGCAAAAGCAGAAACAGACTGAGGATGTTTCATAGGGTTGTCTGAAACCACACACTTCCCCCTGATTATGCATATCAACAGTGCCTCTGGTCCTCAAACAAATCCTTAAACATCTGACGTTTTTTGGTTAGCACAGTAGTACGAAACATCCTAAATGTCAATGTCTTCACACTGCCTTATGTCTGACCCCACACAAACAGAAAAACCTCTATGGCTCTCCAACTATCGCACAAGCCTTGCCCTATGATATGGAATATCACACTGTGAATAATGAGGAACACCCGTGAAGCCGTTTGCTCTGGGTTGCTGGCGCTGGTTTCCCCCGAAAAGGACAGCGAATTAAATGAGTGCTTGTGCTCTCATAAAAAGGGACCACTGTGCTTGGCCACGCTGGATGGCAGATGTGTAGCTAGCCTTTAGCATTAACATTTTGTGCATGGCCTATGAAATGGCTTGTGCTGTTTGAAGCCTCTGCCAAACATTGAGAGACTTGATGCTGCAGCCTAATCTGTTCATACAGAATACAGATTGCTGTAAAAGGGCAGACAGGCGTTATGGAGCAGTGAACTTAGCCGTTGAGGAAAAACTAAGCTCTCACAGATGTTCTATGTCATAAAGTAGGCATGCTACTCTTGCTACTTGAATTCAATACCAATACCAATAAATAACAAAATACAGGTGATATTTTCCTTAATCTTCAGGAAGTGCTTCATTTCAAAGAATTCTCACCTGAGGGGAGAATTTAGCCTGAGGCTAATACCCTAACTGTATTCATTTTAGCGGGCATTTAAACAAATATCAGCTTGGGGGTTTTTAAGTTCATCACAAGATATTCAATCTCTCAGACACAAAGGGTCACAAAGGGGACTCTTGACATTGGTCTATGTTTCAGTTTTAAATCTCAAGAATGCAAATTACCTTTGAGGCCACAACTGTCAAGGCTGGGGTCACATTTTTCTTTATTGTGGATAGCTCAATTTGGAAGTTATCCATAGTAAACAAGACCGTTAAAAATACTGCAGGCTATCTTTCTTTATTGTCTGTGTTCCCCACAAAAAAATTGTCTGTTAACAAGAACATCCACCTTTATTTGCCTCAGAGGCCCCTTTATCATGCTAGCTCTTGAACTTATGGTCTGAATTGTGTGCTTAGTAGACGTGTATGCCAGGTGTCATGTCTGATAATGTACTGCTGTACAGATAAAACCTTGTTACCAGAGCCTGCAGCTTGCTTCCCATTATGATTCCCACCCAAAGGGTTACAAGCAGGCAACATCCTCAAGAATCCAGCTCTGTTCCAAAGCAGGAAATAATGACTGGGCTTCAATAGAACTGCTGTGGAATTTGTGCTGGTTTGTTTAGACTGCACGTTGAGACATGTGAGCAGAGTGCCACTGCTATCGTTTGGTGAGGTTCAGAGATGAGAACATAGATTCTGATTTGGTGAGTTGACTTTGTATATATATATACGTTATCTTGTGCATTTCTGAAACTCAATACTGAAACTCCAAAAAAAGGAAAGATATCACTGAAAGAGTGTTTTTGCTGCTTGTTCTTGTTTCAAACCGCATTAATCTATATTCAGATAAACCAATAACCTACAATACACAACTAAGTTTACATGAAGATCATATGAGGCAAATATAGTGGAGTAGGATTAATTGTGTCACACTACAGAAGTTGCATGTCTGGCACTGTCACAACATCATTAAGCATTTGTGGGCAACTTGTGTTTGGTATCACTGGTTTGGCAGCTGTCAGCAAAAAAAAAAAAAAAAACAAACTCCACACCAGGTGTATTCTCAATTCATATTCAAGGCCAGTAATGAAACCATTTAAGCAGATTCACAGTGGCTTGAAAAACAGCAGGCCAGTTTATTTTGTTTGTCTTTCAGTTATGTTTTTCAGATTACAAATTCAGACCACTGATTAGCCATTTCCTCTCACACAGGGACAGAACGTACACACATGTCAGTGGTCAGCTGGCTGTCGGCAATAGCCTTTGTGTTGTATTCAAGTGCAACTTTTAACAGAAGACGTGAGGCGACGCACACTGTTTGATCAGTCTGCCTTTGTCGGTGCTAGTTCTTTGAGGTCGGCTTGGTGTGTCAGGGCCCTAATCTTCATACAGACATTCTGTGTTCTGTAACCACAGGGCCTAGGGCACACAGACCTATCCCGGAACAGTGATTAGCATATGTATGGGCCCTCTGCTCCTCAACTCCCACACAAAAGGCAGGCGGGCCGTGCAGCCACGAGGGCCAGGTGGTAAGCAGTGGGATTTCTCCTCGCCTCAGCCATAGCCAGGGGGACAGGTGCAAACAACTTCACCTCCATGCAGGGCTACATAACAGCTCAAAGGAGAGGCTGTCTTGAACTTGTGCAATGCACAACAAAAGAAGCCAGGGACCTTTTGTCTGCTGCTTTTTGCTGTTGTTGTCTTATAAAAAGAGCTGGGCCCAGGCATAGCTTGTTAACAGGAAATGGTCTCTGACTATCCTTGGGGGAGTTTGTGCATTTAATCGCTCAACGATTGTCAAGTGTGTCACACTCTCCCACATCATTACAACATAGCCAAATGTTTTCCATCTAAAATTTCCACAGCTCTGACAGACATAAATCTCTTTAGTGGATTTTCATTTCAGTCAGCCTTCAATCAGCTCTTCACAGATAAAGGCTGGGAAATATAGTCAAGGCCACGTCACCATACAGCAAAGGCAAATATCACAATATGCCAAAGAAACAGTGGGTAGGAATGCAAGATCACTGTGTACTTGTGCCCAGACCTGTGCATTAACATTTTTCAAGACATGATAATTATCAAATTGATTTTCCATACTTGTCCAGTCTTTCCAGAGCTGAACAGGAACCCTGTAATTAGAGGTGTTTACTCTGCATACAGCCACTTCAAGAAACCTTGCAAGGCCCTCTCACCACTTCCTCAGCCTACACAAAGAAATGAAGCCCATGTAAATGAGGCTTGGCGGTCCTCATTCAGACACATGAAAGGCTTCTGTTAGCAAAGACGGAGCAGCCCTCGTCATGATCATACATATTCAATATTCTTTCATAACACAAACCCAATCCAAACCTCCGCCCCCCCAAAAAAATTAAGCTCTTTGAGAAAAACTGCATTTAGCCATCAGTCACATGGCAAGATTAGTGGGTGATCATGTGTGGGGCTGCTGTCCAGGAATACTGTGGTCAGACTCAATGTGAAATGCATACATAGGCCTCATCAAGTGTTATAAATGTATTAAAATGTGGTGCTGTGAGGGAATTTCAGACTATTTACCCAAAAGGTCTATTAGGCCCTTATTGGCAGTAGACTCCACCACCATCCATCAGATTGCTATAACAAAATCTTTGGCCACAGATTGTAAATGTGTCTCCTTTACCAGCCACTATGACAGAAACCAGTAACTATTTCTAAGTCCTAACTACCATGATTTTCTGAGAGAGAAGTGAAAGTGAGTGGTGAATTTAGGGATTTACCAGACACTCTGACCTAAAGTTGGGCAATATTTCCACGTATTCTTTAGTCAAACTTTGAACTAGCCTCTACTCAATGCAGACCATATTGGGTAAAACGTGTCAAACTTGTGATTATTAAACAAACTTCAGCCAGGTGTTCTTTGTGCAGTGAGCTTACACATGAATATGACTGACTGAGCCATTTGACTCCACTTTTCCTAACTTTGCTTTGCTTTCTCCCCCGGTGTTGGAATGTGCTTTTCTGATTGGTTAACAGAAGACGAATGTATGACATGATGATCAGTCACTGCCACCTACTGAGCTGAATCAGACAGATCCTGACACACCTCATCTTGAGATTATTTCACCCTTCATGTGACAGTTGACAGTGTAGAAAGAAATAGGAAAAAAGGCAAGAGAGAGGGGTCATGTGGTATGCACCTTTGGCTATCAGAGCACCACATGTCTCTGAAGGTTAATCTTATCAAGCCACGTGTACACTTCCAAAGTTGTTTCATTTTTGGTACCAACTTCTTTCACTTTTAAGTATTTATATGTACATATACTGTAAATATGTTTATATGGCACAGTATTATTTGTTTATCATGACGTTTGCAAAGTGGAAGGAGCATTTTTTGGGTGCCTGTGGTTCCAGAAGTAAAAATCCCATTCATTTTTCCCTTAGACTGTTATGTGACTCACAGATGGAGCACTTCTACAGCTTGGATCAGCATGAAGCTCTTCTGGTTAAATCATCAGTGAAAAAAGATGGACAGCTGCATTAGAAAGCACCTGGCTCATTGATAAAAAGTCAAAGGTACAAGACTGTGTACATGAAAATGCTAGGGGAGAAGTTACTACAACTCCCATGGTGTATTTTGACAAGAAACATCTAGTCTCTGCGGTGGGCTAAAGATTAGTGTTGAGAAAACTGGAAACACAATCTGCAGCTCAAACAGATTTACTTTTAAATTCTGGATTCATGATGGATCAATTCAAACTTTTATGCACAAATTTAAGAATTGACAACTGCTCTGATTTGCACCTCTGACTGACTTCTTTTCCATGGCAAAGCCTCATGGGTATTGTAGTATTTACAACTGTCAACTGTGGAAAACTGATGCACAAAGCATGATTTCTCAGAAACGAAGTTGAAATAATTAAAAGTGATGGTCAATTGGATTGTTGCGTTATCTAGGAGAGTTAACATTGAAGATGTTAAAGAAAATTTTGAAATAGGAATACAGAATGAAGAAAAACACCTTCCGGAAACAGCAGCTCCTCCCACTCCAAAACTCTATTATCATGAAAAACATGATAGCCCACCCCTATTCAAGCCTATAGCCAAGATAGGATTCCCTGAATTGTATGTACCTGTGTGGCTTTGTCTTTCATACAGGAAGGGTAGGGTCCATGGGAATCCCGGGGCCACTGGCCGGTGAGGTATGGCCCTGTGATGGCATCCAGGGAAGATGTCCGCCGGATGGCACTGGAACTCCGAACCTGTAACTTGGACCTTTCTGCTGTGAATTGGGGAACATAAAGAAACAGGATGAGGCACGCACAGAAACACTCATAAAAGCATCAGTGCTTAGTGAGCAATATTCCTAGACACCCTGGGGAATCTTTGTAATTTGACGTGCCAACTTTCCCGACTGTGTCAATAAGAATAAGTTAAACATATACTACTAAAATGCCATTGTGTAATAAATCCCTAGGTGCAAATGTGTAGCCAAGGACTGGGAGCCATATTCTGAGTGGCACATCAACACTAATGGTTTAAATATCTGTAAAACAGCCTTTCACCTGAAATAAAGAGCAAATACATACTCAAAATCAGAGCAGGTTAGCTTCCTTGGACTGGTTTGTTAACTGTGTAGTAGCTGGAGCACAAAAGGCATTGTGGCTAGATCTTCACATTACAAGAATATATATATATATATATTTCAATCAATTACAGAATTGATTGGTACTCAGGTCCCTGGCACAAAAAAGGTTAAGACAATATCTCCTAAAACCATACATTATAATCATCACTTCACCCTCACATCTGTTACAGCACAGTTAACAGTGTTTTATGAAGATGAGAACCTGCCCTACAATCTCCTCTTGTTTTCAGAGTATGGACACATTTTCTAATCTCACAAGTATTAGTAAGAGTAGGCTTGAGAGCTGAGGCCTGAAGCAAATGTAAATGGCTGAGCAGGAGTATCTGATGTTATGAGAGCTGTCTGCTGTGAGCCAGAGCAGTTAAGCACACACCACCCACATAAGAACTCATAAACAACCACACCACAATGCACATCAATACTGCCTGCATCCACTCAACATTCCTGCAGTGACACGCAGAAAAAAAAAAAAAAAAAAAAGAGAAAAACAAAACACGCAAACACAAAGGCATTAGCATGAGAGCAGCATGAGGCTGCAGTAAGAACTGGATTAAATTTATTAGCCTCATTTGCACTATGTGTGATTACCGCAAGTCAGTGAAAGCTTCTTCATTTCTGTATCAAAGATAGACTAAAGGAATAGAATGATGAACAGGAAATATGCCCATTTGCTCTATTCCTTGTCTGAGTAGGCCAAGGCTGAGGCCTTTCCAACACGACCACACAAACTAACACACACAGACTAAACTATCTACATGAGGCACCCCTCTCCTAGCAGAACTACACAGCCATTCATTGTTGTTCTTTGTTCATAGAATACACAGGCCTACCCACCCAAAGGTATTGCCTAAGTAAGCTTACTGGGCTACAGTAAAATTCCCTGAAGCATTGTAGACAAAGGAAGCAGGCTAAATTTCCATCAATATTGATATAGGCCAAGCCAGTGCTCTCAGAACCGGGATTGTGGTTATTTTCCATCGTCTCCCCACTTGCCAGACTAGAATAATCTCCTGATGAGAAAAAAGAAACAGTGTGAAAGAAGCCAAGACATCAAAGCAGTCCATCTGCTGATTTCAGGGATAAGTGAGTGGTGTCTGTGATATTAAAGGAGTATTTTCAGGCTGAATTTTAATTAGAACTTTCCTTCACTGGCCACTCGACAAACTGAGAAAAAAAAATAAAAAATCGCCACATTTCCAGGGATAAATAGGTGGTTTATTAACTGTAGGGCAGAAGCAAATGTGAAAAAAAAACATGTGGTCCAAATCAGTAAACCATAACAGAATGGTTTCCTGTAGGTTTCCACAAGGCTGATGACACAGGAAAATCCTAAAAATTTAGCTTGATCTCGTGAGCACAGAACAAAATCACTGCACTTTTGGTATCTCTGAGCTGCTCACTTAAATGGCACTTGATGCTAAAGGCAACCTGGCAGGAGTTGTTTCACTTTAAAAGACATGCAGACAATCTTGGACATTTTTATTATAGTTCAGTTGAACTGAACTTTATTGTACTTGCTCTCATTACCTGCACAGTGAATTATGAAGCAGGGATTTTCCTACTGTCAAAACTTTCTAAGTTGGTTATTGTTAAACTGAAGTTTAAGGAGAAAATATAAACAACGGATACAGTATCTGGTTTTACTGACACTACCTGTTGATACTTTACTCGTATCATTCTTAACTAGTACTATGTATTACAGTTTACTTTTTTATTCATTTACTTGATCAGTAGCAAATCAATCGGTGTCCATGTTAAGACTCATTGAGAGCCATATGATTCTGATTTTCTGACATTTAATGGAAAAAATGATTAAAGCTGAAATAAATAATCAAGAGATTAACTGATAAAGAAAATAATTGTTTCAGCCACTCACTGTACTCACTGTATCATAAACTACTGATGCAGCTGGTGTAATTGTTTTTACAACTTATACTGTTAGTCAATATACTATATAATACCTAATAAACATCATCAAACATTTGATGATAGTTACAGTGGGATCTCTTCAAACACCTAGCCAGCCTGCAGTTCATAGTTCAACATTATTTTATATCAGTTGTTTAAGTTAAATGTGTGTTCATTGCAAGCAGAACATTGAGGAGGCACCGGCTTTCATAAAATATGAATGATATTAATCTTGGCCATGCAGTTTTAAAGTTATGAGTTTCAGCATCTGTCCCTCAGCTGGTCAGGAAATTGCTTGTTAGCATTATTAGCATCTCTAGATGAGTCCAGTGGATAACTCCCACAACAAACCAGCTTGGACTAGTTTGAATGTATCTAAATGAATGAGAAAGGTATGCTGACAGTGCTAACAATGCCATCTTTTGTAAGTGAACTGTGATAAATGAGCAATATTAACAACACATCAAAGTTACCCTTCAACTGCCAGATCCAACACAATGTTACGCTGTGACCAGCATGCTGATAAAACTACAGTAAACACAGTACAGTTCCACCAGAGTCAACTGATTTGGACAACGCGCTCATTTTCACATTTGGTCCTACTCTGCAGTTTGAATGGGTGACAATGAAGCAGGCCTGTTTCAGCACAGCTGGCACTTTGACAGAGAGCGGGACTTTCATTGTTGGGACAGTATGGTAAGAGAATGATGTCATGATGGCTGGTGAACCCAAAAAGTCATAATGCGGAATATAACACTCTTTACTCTGTCTTTGATAATCAGGCCAAGATCTGAACTATTTGAACACCAGTGCAGTCCATTACCACATGCACACTGGCTGGCACTAACACCCATGGTACTGTAGGGCATTTTGGATTGAATTTCCCACCAAATGGCAAGCATTATGTCTGTGAGTGGGTTCAAAGCACTACAGTGAATGATAAATTACAAAGTGCAAAGCCTACTGCATCAGTCACATCAAGATAGGATCCTGTGATGAAAGATGAAGATGACTAAATTATGCTCACATTGTAATACTTGTTTGCTTCCTGAGAGATGCAAGATAATTGGCATTTCTGACTGGTAGTAGCCACCAACCCCTCATTGATATGATCAGAATTGTCATCTGAGGCCTCTCATGCATGTTTGGACTGTGAGGTCACAGCCATGAAGGAGGGTCAAGTCTCCATCATCACCGCTGACATGGGACACTGGCCTGGGTTAGAGGTCGTCCCTTTCAGAGGACTGAGGTATGCATGGCATGCCACAGGGGTGGGAAATCAACACCGACTGTTAGCCAAACACGGGTATAATTCGTCATGCCTAGTAAGTCTGCCTACTCAGTTGTTGTAGAACAGACTTCGTTTCCTGCCTTGCATGGTACACTGGCCAAGGTTGGAGGTCATCTCATTCAAAAAAAAAAACGGAGGAATGTGAAGCACGTCACAACCAGAAAATTCCACACACAACTCCACAATAACCAACATGCTGCACTAAGACAAGAGCGCTGCCATTTTGGTTAAAGGTAAGAGGGATAAGCTATTAAAGGGGACTAATGGGGGCATGTGGTTGATGTGTAGCGTGTGGCAATTCGTGCCCTAATCTCGTTTAGCACAGAATACTGATGTAGTTAGAATACCTGGTGATTTTCATTGGAACTTATGTAAATTCAGAAACACCCACTGAGGTTGAACAGCACTAGAATGAGACTCTCTTTTTGTCTCCACATACTGGACAAGAAAGCTGGATTCACACACTTCCATATCCCAACGTGCTTAAAACACTCGCCAGATAGTGTGTGGTTATGTCTGCATGTTGTACAGAAAACACAGGGTTTAGAGAAAAAAAAAAGCAGCATTCTTCCAGCAAAAAATGCAGTTCTGACCTATGAAAGGATACGGCTACCAGTCTGAAAAATCTGCCACAGCGTCGATATTTGGCAGAAGAGGCTGTCACATAAATAAGATTTAGTGAAGCACTGGGAAATGCGGATTTAGGGCTGCCTGCACTCTCATGTCCTCCTTCAGTTTGTCTCAGTATCACTTCCAAGGAGCAGCTGTGCATGACATAAAACGACACATCACTTGCCTCCATGTGGAAGGCAACATGGTGAGTGTCAGCATATGGTCTGAATGTGCACAGTGCTCTGTGCTGTATGTATGGTGAGAGGTCAGACTAGGCAACACCTGACCATTCACTCAGCACTGCTTCTGCTGGGACCGACGTGGCCCCTTTTACAACTGAAAGCATGTCTTTCTGCCAATTCTCTCCTCCCCCTCTCTCCTGTCAAAAGTCCATAGGAAGTAAAAGAGCCAATAGTGCACTCTATTCTCTTTATGAGTGCCCAATAGTGTAAGTGGATGATAGGCTAAATAGTTAATGCATCAACCTACTTTAAATCAAGTGCCAACCTTGTTCCAGACATACAGGCTACTCCCTTACATATAATATTTGACGCAGTTTTGCACAATTACAATATTAAAATGTAATTGTATAACTGCATACAAGTCCGTGTAATAAAAAAGTTACCATGACAAGTTATCAGTGGACAATAGCACGTGGTGACATGGCATTTCTTGGCCTACGTAAGGCAAAACAGTTGAGTGAAATAAGTGTTTTTACCTCTGGAAACTGGAGAGTCTGGGGGACAGGAGGAGTCCCTATTTTCGGGGGACAGTCTTTGCTTTGCATTTGCACTTCCTGAACTGAGTGTCGGGCTGGAGGGGGGGCTTGAGCCTCGGCTGTTCGTGGCTCCTCCGTAGAGGGTCTGCGCCCGCGTCGGGCTGCTCTGACCCGCACGCAGGAGCTGGTAGGGCACGGTGGCACGGATGGGGTACAAACGGCAGCTGCTGTTGTTGAACGAGCCGGGGGAGCCCGCATTGCTGCGTCTCACCCTCGGCTGCTGAAGCGAGTTGCTGGGGGCTGACATCTTCCGAAAGTGAATGTAATTCCTATAGCAGTAAGAGAGACGTACTGCCAAAGTTGCTGCTTCTCTAGAGGAGGAGGTGGTGGGGGAACGGTAAAATAAACATTAGCTTGTTAGCAAAAAAAAAAAACGTTAGCTTCCTTTTTAAAAAATTTCAACTCATGCGCTCGAGGAAAAAAAGCCCCAACATATATTATTTTGAGATAAACTTACCTTTAAGATACTAACACATGCCGACGTAAGCTGTAACCCTTACATATGTAACTTTAAAAGTTGTTTTCGACACTTCTTGAAACGTTTAATTCCTGTCTTCCAGCACTAGCACCGTCTTCCCCATCACGTCTACTCACTCTAAATGACAGTTGTTTCAGCCAGACTACTGGCTGATGCCTGTGGGCGGGCCACGGTGCTCACTTCTGAGCTTGTGATTGGACGGTGGCGTTGTACAGTAACGTTGCTGATTCGTCCAAGTTTCTCTATGGACCGTACTTTAAACCAATCACGTCTGCAATGTGTTATCAGTATGGGTAAAGTTTTTAATGAAAATTCAATGTATTGCTCATGAATTTCACCTGTATACTGTATGTAATAGATACTACAGTACAGTATTGAATAAATAGATTTTAAATTATACTATCGTTCTTATAAGGATATGACTCAATCTTGTCACAAGGTCCATTAGAAGCTCTAGAGGTTTCTTTCTCAGCTGCAAGGCCAGATCACCTACCAGGGCCATTAAAAGGCCCTGTTTTACTCCATAGCATTTGGTTCTACATAATCTGATTAATCACAAATTTGTCAGAAATTTGCACCACTGAAGTACACCATTAATTATGCCAGATTGTCCATCCTCCCCTCCGGTCTTGTACGGGTACCATGTGTCAAAATCTAGAGTTAAGACCTTCACTGTTTTAGTTTATATCAAGCTGTAACTTTGTTGTTATTCACAACACAGCACATGTGGTGAAGGGTCGTATTATTCCATCATAGGAGAACTGGAAGGCTGCAACCATCAGTGAAAACTGCCTCGGACAGTGAGGGTCAATAAGAGCCTCTTAGAAAGTTAGTCTGGCTATTTTTCCAGTTGTAATAGAAATGTAGATGTTCACTTTCCTTAGTTTTCGTTGACCACTGCTAATGGACCATGTAAAGTGAGTTAATACATTATCCATACAATATTTCAAGCGCTTAATACTGTTTACCATAACATTTTAACTTATAAATAGGCGATATACTAAATGTTGTCATCTATTTATTGTTTTCATTAGAGCTGAAATAATAAGTTGATTAATCATCAGGGTCAAAAGAAAAATAATTTGCAGCTGTTTTGACAACAGAATAATCATTTCAGTCATTTTTCATGCAAAAATTAAGGGAAAAAAAGTTAAATACTCTCTGGTTTCAGCCTCTAAAGTATCTGCTTTGTTCTGTTTTACATCAGTGTAAATTGCATATTTTTGGGTTTTGAAGGCCTTAGCTGATATATATATATATATATATATATATATATAGAAATGTATACATCCCTACTGACTTAGCTGTACAAAATAGTTATATGTTTATACTCGCTTCTCTTTTTGTCTCTCTTTGTTAACCTTGTTTCACCTGTATATTTATGTGTATTTTCCTGCACATTTGTTACTGATACTGTGCATTAATAAACTGAGAGCTGCTGGACATCTGAGTCAAATTCCTTGTATGATGAAACATACCAGGCCAATAAAGGTGATTCTGATTCAGACTGTTAAGAGTGCATTTCATTCTGAAGTTTTCTAGTCAACATGGACCAGAAAGATATAGAAATCTGAACATCTACAGTTACATGACAACTGGGTAAACTACATGTGTGGAGGAGGATCATGTGATGACTGAAAGCTCTACAACAGCTAATGGACCTTGTATTGAGACTGATGTGTCACTTGCTGTTTCCAAGATCGAGAGCTAGTTAATATGAAGTTTCATTGCTCGTCTAGATCTGAGGCCCAAATTTCATTGTTTTTGCTCATGTCCATTTTCCAGCCTGCGATGACGGTCTATGATTCTGTGGGAGTTTCCATGGGAGAAAAATGGTGTGACTCAATGCGTTTATGCAAAGAGCGAGCACGCACATGACAGACAACCCACGCCATCTGTGTCTATGATAATGTAAAAACAAACCATGTAAACGTATGGAAAAAACCCCCCATTCAGCAGTGCTCCAATTTGTCAGTCGGAATTTATTTAAAAGGCAAACACAAGAAACACTGAAAGGATGAAATTCCAGCCACTCTGTTTTTTGGGACGCTACACGGCTCGCCAATTTGTCAGCTCCACTCCAAAATAGTTCACAAAAGGGCATGCAGGCCTATAAAACCTCCCACACCGGGAAGAGATCCTGGTGAAAGCAGCATACAGTAGCTCCTGTGCCCCCGCCCCCCACCACCACCACCACCACCACCACCACCACCCGACTCCTCCTCCTCCCTACTCCATGACTAAGTGATTTAGCCAGCTCTGGTGCAGGCTGCCTCTCACTTACAATGCCTCCCTGGGTTAGTGACAGAGCGGGGAGGGTGGCAGAGAAAGAGAGAAAACCCATTTACAATGCGGCTTACACACGGCAGTCCCCCCACAGACGGCGCCCATCCTTGGATTGATGTGTGGTATGCATAGTTTTTGGATGCAATTTGGGCACCAGAGAGAGAGAGAGAGAGAGAGAGAGAGAGAGACAGAGAGAGAGAGAGAGAGAGAGAGAGAAAGAAAGAGAGGGTAAGTCTGTGTATGTCGGAGGGTGTAGAAGGGGGTGGTAGGGGGGTACAGGGCTCAGGCTGTCTGTTCTCTCGCCCTCTCTTTGAGTCAATAGTGTTCCGGCAGCTGAGGTTCTTTATGAGGGGAACAATCTGGAGGGTCTTGTCAGAGTGCCGAGCAGCTGCTGTTTTCTGGGGAGCTTCTTTCATGGGCCACAGGCCTGGAGTGGGCTGGTGAATACAGATGCACCCTCCCACCCTCCCACCTTCCTCCTCCTCCTCCTCACCCACCACCCCCGACCTCTCCCAATTCCTCACCCCCCCCCCCCCCCCCCCCCCCCCCCCCCACCCCCCCCCCCCCCCCCCCCCCCAACAAAACTACCCCTCACACTGGTAGCCCTCCCCGCACAATGCCAGATGAACAGTGGCACAGAGGAAAATGAAGAGAGCAAGAGAGTTTTGTTATTGTGCGCTAGACTCCGCTTCGTCACCCGGGGTACCATCCTTCACCCCGAACAATGCTTTCATGAGGTATGTGAAAATCCTTTCATAAGACAAACACAGACGTTAAATAGCGTATTAAAACACAAGCCACAAAATATAGCTCAGAAATATTGGCACCTGTGTTCACATCTTTACAACCTGATGTGTGAGTGGACATTTGACTTTTTTTTTTTTGTTTTTTTTAATAGATCACAACAAAACCATAAGCCTGATTCAGGTTAGATTGGAAGAGGCTTGATTACAGCAGAACCTCTTGTATTTCTCCTGAGTGGGATTTTCATTAGCAGAGCATGTGAGTTTGCATTCACTCCCTTTCTGTCATTGCTTCAGTTAGTCAGATCAGTAACACACACTGCCTCCCTTCTTCATATAGGGCTCTGTTACAAGGTTACATTCACTAGACTATGACTTAACAGTATTTCATTCTTTTCAAGCAGCCACTTCAGAGGAGGACACTGCTGTCACCCTTTGTCCCTTGCCCAGTGGTCGGTGCGGCGGGTGCAGCAGTGAACCTGCGCTGGTTGGCTCTGGGCTGGTGTTTGGCTTCAGAGTCCGACAGGTTCCTCCTGTTTAGCTGCTGTCTGAAGGCACCAGGTTCCCTGTGGTGTCCAGCTGCATGCATTTACATGTACAAGCTGACACCGGGCACTCTGTGTGGTCTCTGTAACAGACACATGGAGGTCAGTTTAGAAAGAAGCTACATGAAGACGAGACACAATGTGTTAACCACAGGTAATACAGAGGTTTGTAGATTTTCCACAAGAATATAGAAGGGCCCAGCAGGTCAGTGTACCTTCTGTTCATTAGACTGTCAATTCTGTAAATAAAAAAAAACTAATTTTGGAAGCTGTTTTTGAAAAGAATGAGTATTGAAGCATTTTATGATGCACAAGGAATATGGCTCCAAGTTCTGTATTTTATTTACTAACCCAGTAATAAAGCACAGAACAAAAGTCAAGCAAAGAGGGTTTTGCCACAGGCGTGTTATTTCCACCCGAAACTGTCTTTAGGGTTTAGTTTAAAGAAAGCAAGAGGCTTATCTCTACCAACCAGTTTATACTGGAAAATGGAGTCCTCCTTCTTTAGCAGGATCCCAACATGGACATAACTTAACAACATTAACCTTTATATTGAAGTGAGAGGTAATAAAGAGCAGTAGAATTACTTTTCCTTTCATGATTATGTCAGAGAGAGAAGAAATGTTTTCAAGCATGTGTCCAATTTGGATTTGAAGCAGGATCTCTGATGAACACAGGAATTACTGTTGACCACATGATAGTCTGCAGACATCCATTGTTATCATTGAAAATAGTCCCATTTTCTACTAATAGATTTTTGCATCTGACTGGTTATGTAATAATACTTAATTTGAAAAACAGAAAAAATATTCTATTTTGCTGCCTAAATTCAATGACTCAGCCTCGTTTCACCATTGGAAATCAAACAAACAGAAGGAACACGGATCACAGGCGTAACCATGTTCACATGTGTCTAAACATTATCTACGCATGTGTAGCATCCAGTGAGAGCCCCACCTGAACCAGCTGAGCATATGGCCAGCGTGGCCGCCGTGTCGACAGTTGTGACACCAGGTGAACCAGTTGTTGAACTGAGCGAGTTTGTTCTCCCTTGTCAAGTCCACCTTCTCATCTGACTTCCCTGTTCCTGCCAAAAAAAACATATTTATCCATAAATCAATATTAGCAATCACTAAAATCTGTCTACGTTGGAATGAGTGACATCACGGCGTTGAGGAAACTGGATTGGCCGCCGCACTCGCAAATGCAAATGTCCCTAGATGCTGATCAAAGTCCACATATTCTCGCCTGCAAATGCTCAGTTAAGTATTATAGCCACTTAAGCTGCTCCAAGACATGTTCCTGTTACTGGAAATATCAGCTGACCATCTGTTGACACACACTCCACACAGGGCAGCTTTACCTGGGCAATTGGAAACAGGTGTGCCCATGTTCATGAGGCAGAGGGCACAGCGTGGCAGCGGTTTCCTGCAGCCAGGGCAACTGGTGACTTTAGACTTGGTGGGTGAGCCGCTGACACCGTACTGGCTGAAGCCGCGGCCCTGGTGCGGCATCGCCGAGCAGCTGTAGGAGATGGACTTCCCGCAGAAGTTGCAGCTCACAAACACCTGCAGCGCAAGAACAAACACAAAGGTCAGTTGATAAGGAGTGGTGAACGTGTAGGTAAACACCAACAAGAACATACTCACCAGCTGTCTGGGTTTCATTTTTTTTTCTTAGCAGAGAGAGATAAGTATTAGATAATACAGCGATAATCCCAGCATGCTTAACTGCGATTATTGGAATGTTAGATGGTGCCAAGTTTTGTTTGCAGCACCAGGTTCCTCATAATCACCCATAAAAACATTCTTAGTATTAAGCTTGTTAAAAACTCTCTTAAAGGAGAGTGTATGCTGTGTATGCTTCTAAGAGGAGGAAACTAACTAGCACAGGTTTTATGACGAGAATTGGAGAGAAGAGCTGTGGGTGTTATGCGCTTAAGCTGACACTCTTCAGATTGCTTGGCACAAACGTGTGCTTTGATAAACAGTACAAGCATCCTATTTTGTTATGAAGGTAGTAATGTCTAAGACAGTAAACAGACAGACTGCCAGTGCCACATCACATCAGAGCTGAGAGACAAGAAACTGTGATGCGGTTTTACTGAGCCTATAAAGCATTCCTGAAAGTTTTATCAAACCTAACCACTAACTTTTAATGACTGACGTTATCAAATAAAAGTATCTATGGCTGCAACTTACGCAACATATTTTCATTAATAATTCATGTTTATTATTTTTAAATACTTAAAATTCCATGTGCTGTTTCTCCACAACCCAGAATATTTACGTTACAAAATGAGAAAAATCCTCATGTGAGAAGCAAGTGAAAGTTTGACAAACCATTAAATGCTCAGCAAAACTGTTGTAATTTTTTGTCCATCACCTAATCAATGAATTGTTTCAGCACCACAGTTATTAAAAAAAATTAAAATCCTCGCCTGACGTTTGTTACCTGGGCTAGCGGTTTGGAGCTGGGGTCCAGTTTGCCTCTGTGGATGTCAAACTCGGCCCGCTTGTGCCAGAACCTCCACGCATCCAGCAGGTTGCGGTAGTTTTCTATCCAGCACTGGACTCGAGGGTCCTTCAACACTTCACCTGGTGAACCCTGTCGGAAGAGATTTTTGTTATGCTTAGGCCTGTTTCATATTTTCACTTCAGTTTGGGTGCAGCATGGGAGAGCAAGCCACAGAAACAAATCAGTCAAGAGTGTACTTGAACTGCAACTGGTTTCCACAAAGCTCACCCTTCCTGCACCCATCCCTCCGGTGGAATGTGTACATGTTTGTGTACAAATATGTAAGGTATATGCATTTACTGTGCTATTTTCAGCAGCAGGTCACAGCAGGGGAAAAAATAAAGCCAAGATAGTTGTTCCACAGAACAGCGAAGCGTTACAGACCTGTTCGACTACTTTCATTTCTTTATTATTTCTTTATACAAACAAAAGCAGAGGATGATGAGGTTTGCTTTGTATTTTCATAGCAGGAGGTAATTATGCTAAGAATAACACTTGTGGCCTTTTAGAAATGAAGAGGCATGTTTTAGCATGTGCATCGATTTCCCCAAGTGTGAAAGAGACACTAATTTTTTTTTCTTCTTGCAGATTTGTATTGAGTTCAGTCACGTTAATCATTAAACCTTGTATTTTGGGTCACTTCCTGGAGCTTACTGGGGCCTCCACAGTTTGTAAAGTTAAAAAAAGCACCATTCTCACTTCATTTCCTAATGATCCAAATCAAATAGTCTAGGAGTTGGCAATTAGGTTCAACCATGGGGCAGTTTTTTCTTGCATTGTTCAATGTGGGGTCCATTAAGTTTTACAGGTGTGGGGGCGACACAGGCATGTATGTATTCAATATTCTTTGTTAGTTTGAGTACTATTTTAATTAACTTCATAAAAATTAAAAATTGATTTATAAAACAGTTTTAGGATTGTTTCTGAGGGGAGATATCACTTCGTCATCATTTGTTAGTGCTAACTGAGTTAAAGCAGCTACTGTAAAACTCACACAGCAAGAAATCACTCAAATACGTGAACCTATGCTCTATGTTGTGCTATGACACAGGTTTAACCAATCGGTTATTTTCACATTACAAACAGTAGCCTGTTTCTATTATGTCAGAGTGAAAATACTCTTGTGATTATTGGTGCCTTACAAAAAAAATAAAAAATCTTTATCGCCTATTTGTATGAGGCCCAAATCTGACACAGTCAAATAAGCTAAAGCTGTGGAACCAAAACTTTGTTTGAATTCACAGCTACTGGTTTAATTCAAATTAAGTGGATTATATTATGTGTGTGTAAAATTACCCAGTAGCCCTAGTTTCTGTACCTCTCTTCATGTGGGGGCATTCATTATTATGAGATGACACAAAGTCGTATTTATTAAATACCTTCTTCTTTCCAATAAAACCTGGTGTGAATGTGTCTGGACTACAGATGAGGACATTAGTTTGTATACATTGTGTATATTTTTATACCTTCAGCATGCAGAAGCTGGCAGTCTGGACGTCTCCAGTGTGGTCCACGTAGCTCTCCATTAGATCTACGCCATCTTTACTCAGCCCCGTCAGCAGGATGCCCTCAAGGTTGCCCGCTTCCTTCATCTCAATGGTTAGTTTGTCGATGTATCGAGGCAGCTGCAACCAAATACCCGGAGAGATCCAGCTTATAAAACACATCATATGCTTCTAACAAATTTCAAGGGGGAAATGGCGCATTCATAACTACAACATGGCACCACCAGGATATAATTTACTGTTAAAAGCTTGACTTTGCAGTGTGTTACCTGTGCGTCGCTGAGAAACATACAGGCAAAGGCGACTCGGTCTCGCACGGCGACACTGCTCTCATACTGAAACACAAACAAAGTATTTCACCTTTTATTTTTGTTTCGGATAAAAAAAAACTGGGGAAACATTTCAACTTACAATGTGCGTCCAATATTTTGTACATACAATATGAGGCTCAACATTGGCACAAAAATGTTTCTCTTCTCTCTGACACAGATCTAAAGGAAACCAATCATCTTTTTCACCTAATCTGTTCTGAAAAAAATATATATATGGCAAGAAACGAAGGCAAAATAACTTGACTGAATGTTCTTATCATGGAGTCATCACTTTTGGCTGGGAGAAGGTCTAAAGAGATAAATAAATGTGACAGCAGCTGGTGGCCAAAATCTGATGCAACCGAGGGAGGAAAAAGCAGAAACACACACTCTGTTCTGGGCACCGGTTCATCTTCGGTGAAGTGTTTTATGACTTAGGGCGCTGATGACGGAAATGTGAAACACATCTCTTCCTGTGCACCTGAGGATTTTCTCAATAAAGACTACTGGAGTATAACTTACCTTTTCATCACATATGTAAAGGTTTTTATGAAGTGAAAACAAAACGGCTACTGTGAAGTGAGAAAAGTGCCAGTGTATTTTTTTCTTCTGCTAGCTTTCCAAAAGTCCATGATATTTAGAGATCCAATACCAGCACGCCATCGTAGGCTCCAGGCTCACTGGTGAGAAAGGCAAACATGACGCAGAGGTAGGGGTTCTTCAGCTGCAGCCTCAGAGAACTGCACATCTCCCTCCACAGGGAGGACTTCTCATCGGTGTAGCCTGACAGAGCCATGGCAACCACATTCAGGTTCAGGTCACCTGCGAATAACAAGAAGTCCAAGGAGCAGATTTATTTACCTTCGCCAGAGTCGTTACTGTAAGTGCGGCACTGTGGTCGAGCAAAAACCACATCTAGACAGAACGTTTTTTACATCAAGAGGATGGAGCTTCTGAGACTAGTTTTGTTTGTGTATGAAAAAATCCACTCAGTTGTCAATGTATTAGGAACACCTGGCTAAAACTAATGCAAACAGTCCTGAAATAAATCCTCCCACATGAAGATTATAAGGCTCAGTTTTTGTTAAAACGGTGTTAAAGAGATGTTGATTCAGCGGTATGATCTTTCTGGAGGATGCACTGTAGCCTGTGTTATGTTGATAGGTGTTCCTATTATTTTAGCCTTTCCATTCAAAACAATGAGGGTACACTAAACAACAGACACACCTCTTTGTAGAGGGGCAATACAGTTAAACAGCAGCTAAATTGGCAGCCTCCATGATGATATAACCGCGTGGCTGGTATTGTTTTCACCTTGTGTGTGTCTGTATGTCATCATGGCAAAATGTGTTCCTGGAGACATCTACTGTAGCAGGAACTGCCCGAGAAGCAGATTTGATTACTCTGACAGGTGTTAATATGTCTGTCTGTGGACACATTTTGTCACTATGATAGCATCACCACCGTCCTAGATTATTACTATTATTGTCATTCATGTAATAATGTAGTAATGACTGCTGAGTACTCATGGGTCAGCTGGTGTGATCCCATCGCAAGGTGGTGTCTAGTAAGACCTTTGTGTAATAGTTAGCCACATCAGAAACAACTCCATGATCTGAGGAGCGCGAGGTACAGACGGTTTGTTTAGAGGACAGAAAGAAAGAGATGTAGGTTCTCTTTGATGGCTGTGTATCGTTTAACATTATAAAATGTGTTTATAAAGGATTTCAAAAGGCCAAATTGATGTAAATGCATTAAATCAATGTTTCAATATCAACAACTTAAAGGTGTAGTTCCACATTTTGGGAGACACACTTATTTGCTTTCTTGCTGATAGGTGAGATGAGATGAGAAGATGAGAAGATTGATATCATTGTCATGTCTGTGTGGTAAATATGAAGCTACAGCCAGCAGCCAGTTTGAGGGACTCCAGATTAATTACAGATTAATATTAATTTCATATATGTCTGCAGAAGTAACAGAGGCGGTTGTAGAAACATGCTGGGAACATGTCAAACTAAAGCGAGCTAATATCAAAGATGTTCATGTGTTTGCTCAAGTGTGCAGATGACAATCAGTACGTTACATCAGCGCTGCTGTTAGAGAAAAAACACTGTAACTCTGTCGACACATCTTATCTAATGAATCGCCCCATCAGTCATTCTCAGGAAACCCTCATTAGAACATACACCAGAAAATCTTTTGACCTACATTGGTGGAATTTTTCTTAGTCAAGATGTGTGTAAACAAGAGCCTTCTCTCTCTATTAGCACTAAGCCTCGGTGTCAAAAACACCGCAGCTGATACAGGATCAGAGTTCGGTGGAAAACAAGGTACTTCTGTTGTCGTTCCATTTTTTAAAATTCCCCAAGACTTTCATTTCATTTGAAGATTTTGGTTGGGGATTAATATGATTTACACCAGCTAATCTTGTTTAATATAACTCTACAAATGTTCTTATTCACAGCAACAAATGTTGAATTACTAAAAGAAAAGAAAACCACTTTGTGTTGCACAATGACATGTTTACACATTTCTGTGCAGTGTTTGACCTGAATGACCTCAAACGGTGAGAAGGAGACTTTTTTCAAGCTCTAGAACTGTGCAGGAACCATGAGTAACAAAAACCACAATAAATATTGCTTACTTTATTTCCTGTTGAAGCAGCACGACATTACAAAACACAACATTCACACTCCACAGATCACTGTGGAGTGTGAAACAATGGGATGAGAAAATTTAAAGGTTTGTGATATTTAATTGGTTGGGTTTTTTACTGCTTCATTTTCACCTACAACATAATCTAATTTAGGAAAATAAAGCAAAACAAAAGGCGACGGAGCACATAAGCAGTGCAAAGATTAATCGATTAATCTGCAACTAATAACTGTTTAACTAACTTTTCAAGCACAAATGCCAAATGTTTGATGGATCCAGGTTGTCAAGTGTTAGAACTGTTTCCTAATGTTTTCTAGCCCAAAGGATTAATCCAGAAAATTATCACTAATCACATTCCTTATGCACATAAATTTGATTATATAAATTTATGTCAATGTAACACAAAAGCACGAGAACTGCAATCATGAGTTTGGTCTGAAGCATTTCTCTTTCCTGTCAACACTTGGCTTCAAAGTCACACCTGCTTCCTATTACTCTGCGCTCACTTCACCTTCCCACCCTCCACAGTGCTGCAGCGCTCACCCTTCTCAGCAGTGGCTCCTTTGTTGAGGATCTGGATGGCCCGGCGGATGTCCAGGTTGAACAGAGCGACGGCAGCCGCCCGCTCCCACTCACGTTCCTGCTCCAGTGATCGCAGGAAGGTCTCCACGTCGATTTCAGGCCCCCGGCTGATCCAGCCACAGAGCCGCAGGGCGAGGCAGCGCTCCTCGCTGTGGTACCGAGGAACGTCTGTCTGACGGTCTGAGCCGCTCCAGCACCTGCGGCTCTCTGTTGTGCCTGGGTTGACGAGAAGGACATATATTGAACATCACATTTTGTGATATTCCATTCAATGCAGAATAATACAAATCTTAACATTTGTATTTAACTAAGGTCTGATTCTCCTTCACATTTTACCACATGAGATGTTCAGTTGGTCAGAAGGTCGGTGTGTCAGCTTCTTACCTGAGCTGGTCTTGACAATGTTCTTGATACCAGAGTAGACAATAGACTGTTTGTTCCCCTGCAGTTTCAGCTCCATGTCCTCTGCACACTGCTTCATATGTGATACTTACATAGGAATTATAACCGACATTGCAACATAGTGAATCATGGCAGATTAAGGATGAGGCTGTTTAAATACAGAACAACCAATTGTCACGTTAATTAATTTTAAACTGCACCAAGGGAGGAGAGAAGAAGTTTTCTCTGCTGAATTGAGGAAATCCAGAGTTTAGTTTTACATCCAAACATCCGAATAATAATTAGTGCTGATTATAAAAGACCGCTACATTTCTTGTCTAGGATATATGCAGGTTTTTGTTCCTAAATAACAGTTATTTTAAAGATAACACATCAGCCTTTATGTTAGAAAAATGCTTTTGTGACATACTAGACATTACAAGTCCTTGGAGGAGATGAATATTTGAGGGATGTTTTCACCATCATCACCAATTTATTTTCAATGCATCTTTCTACAAATTGTGCACCAGAATAATTTCAAGGTGCTAAAAGCACACAAAAAATCTAGACATAGTGGCTCTAATAGTTATCTATTTAATTACCGCATGTTTTAATAAAATACTATAACTAATATCTACATCTAGAGTCAAATATGTATTCTCCACACTAGACCAGGTGACTGTGAAAACACAAATAAAACTCTGGATAAAAAGGACTAGTAAACCACAACTATTGAACACGGCATCTCTGCACAGTATCTTTTAAGGAATACTATTGCCTAATCAATATTAATTATACCAACAATAAAATAACAATAGCGTTACTACTCCACAAAGCAGGCTTTCCACCACTTCATGATCACGAAGGATATAGAACAGATCATACCACAAAGACTTGAGCTGGGGATCGTTCCCTCCGGCCAACAGGTGGTTCCTCCACACCTGGACGGTATCGTGCCCGTACCTGGACTGAGCCCTCTGCCTCATTTTCGTGGCGATGTCTTTCTCAATCATGCTCTCCACTCCGTCAGCCCCATCCTCGACACAGTCGTACAGGTGTCTGCCGCACGCCCACATGAGCGAGGTGGTGGAGCTCCAGGCCAGTGAGATGCGTTCAAACACGGTGAAGTCAGTCATGACCCGGTTGGCCGCTGACACTACCACCATGCGGTTCTGAGAGGACGGGTGCCAAGCGAAGCTGCCGATCTGGCTTTCACAGGGCTGCACGCTCCGTTCGATGATGGTGGGCTCCGTCTCATCACCAATGGGTGTAGGAGTGTGTTGCATGTCATAAAGGCGGATGATGTTGCTGTCACGTGTCAGAGTGGCCAGCAGGCCGGTACGAGTTGGACACCAAGCCACCTGTAAATGATATCACATAATTAACCACCAGCTTTCTGTCTGCATACAGAACCAATGTACCAATACTTTACCAATAAACTGCACCTGCAAAAGAGCTTTGAAAACACAACTCATTAGCTCATCTACCCAAACATCAAATCCTGTTATACCTTGGTGAGTGGTTTTGGCTGCTCAGTGAGCGTGAGCACAGGCTTCTCAAACTTCCTCAGATCCCAGATGGCCACCTGCCCCTCAAAGAAGGAAGCCACACGGTCATGGAAGTGTGGATCAACTGTCACCCCTTGGATGGCCTTGGTATTGACAAACGTTTTCTGGCTCGTGTTTCTCAGGTCAAATATTGCCAGGTTTCGGTGCATGCCTGCCAACAGCAGCTTTGGGTCACGAAGCAGCCAGCAGAGGGAAAGGCAAGCATCATTCTGGCCGAGCTCATAGAGGGGTTTGGTCACTACTGTGCTGGAGTCCAAATCCACAGACGAGAGACGAATCTTCTCAGCTGTTACACTGGCTTCTGGGGAAAACTTACTGCTGATGTCCCATATGAGAACAGAGAAGTCTGCTCTGTGCTTGTCCAGCCCAGCAGCCAGCAAGTTGCTGTCCACAGGGTTCCAGGCTAAAGTGTTACATTGGCGGGCGTGCTTGGGCACAAACTCTTTCCCCACAAGCTCCTTACATGTGGAGTTGTGGCTCTGGCCCAAGCTGGTGAGCACCACCCTGCCATTAGCTTGGCCCACAGCAAGTAAACACTCAGGCTCATGTTTCGGGTACCAGGCCACACATTTCATGTACGGGGTGTCAGAGTTAATGGCTAGTAAAGTAGCAGCAGTTTCTTCAGACAGTGGGAGCGTGCCCGCCTTGGTTTCTGCGCTGCCCACAGGTCCAATACGGTACAGTCCCAGCTCAGAGTCACAGATGACATAGCGGTCAGGGTGGTGGGGAGACCACAGGATGTCTGGCTTTGAGCCACTCATGATTCAGAAGCAGCTAGAAGGATCTCAAAGGAATCTGCCTTCTAAAGTCTGGAAACGGGACATTGACACAAAAAATTAGCACACTGATAAATACTAGTGACACCACAGTAATATTATATACAGACATTTGCTACGTTTTGACAAGTTGTGATTTATAAAAACTATATTTAAGTGTATAACTGGATTTAAATAAAAAAAAAAAAATATATATTATTTTTGCTTACATTTGATTATCTACACACTATCACTTAGATGTCAATTTTATCATTAAAAACACATACAGATACATTATGTGGGTGTTATTTGTCCTGTTGTTTTCATCCTGATTCTGTTTTAACTACCCATTAGTTTTTGGCTGATTTAACATAGATATAAAAACCTAACCAAGGACGCGAGCTACACATTAGCTTCTTCCAGACGTCCTGTATTCATTAACCCTGCTGTAGTGCTTATCTGTAAGTGACAACGTTACACAGTGTGGTCACCTGACTGCAACGGACCCAGGCTGGACAATACACAGCATTTAGAAATCTTACAAATACGTTAAAGCAGCGTTATCGTGCAAACTGGTTAAGCTGTTAATGTAAAGTTGCACGTTTTCCAGAGTTTTCTGTGTGAAATTGTTAGTTAGCCACGTATTTGTTCGATATAAAAAACATTGTTAGGTCAAAGATGTGTAATTTGTTACTAGCTAAAACGATGCAGTAGTTAAAACTAAAGTTAGAAGTTTGTTGACATGCTAGCTCGACTAAGCTAATGCTAAAGACTGAAGGGCGGGCTAAAACATGAGCGTTTAGCTAAAGCTGACTGAGCTAGCAGCAAAAAACAGTAACAATACTTTACAATATTAACGGCAGTGTGTTACTTACACGCATACAGAGAGTTTAAACGAGCCACCGAGTTACGATTTGACATACACATGTCGGACAGGGACTCAACTTCGAGCCCGACAGATTGTTGTGTGTTGCACCAAAACACGTCCGTGCGGTCAGGGAAGTCAGCGTCTCCAAAGTTCCGGTTACGCTTGGGAGGCAGGTTCACCACCAGAGGACGCCGTAACCAAAATTAAATGAAAATACATAAAGAGGGGAGAGGAGTCAACCAAATTTAAATCCAATCACAACGACACATAGATCATCTGAGTATTTTAAATCATCGAATTAAAAAACTTATATAGTAGAATATGTTAGAGAAAGTAAACAACTGGCCTTGGCACATTATAGGTAGGCTACTACTACTACTACTACTACTACTACTACTACTACAACTTCTTAAAATAGGTCACCATCATAGCTGTACATGGGAATCATACTACAACAACTCATCTGGTTTTCGCATCAGTGGGCGAGAGTGGAGAAGTAAAATAATCTCATTTGGGACTTTTACGCACGGCATCCAAACAATATTATCCATGCGCAACAGCTCAAAACACGAACAGGGAGGCAGACTGGAAACTATATTAACCCTCCCAATTTATGTATAAAGGGGGCACAAGTGGTCTGTTTATGAGAATAGGAAGTTATGGACTGCCCCTGTAGTGAAAGGTACTTTATTTTGATAATTAACTATGCGGATATCAGTTTGGAGATTTCCTCTCTGTGATGCTTTTAACTGTTGTAATTTATCTACACTGCTCTAATATTCCAATAATATTCCCACAGGAAGTTATTGTGTCTGTGAGCAGGAGAGTCAGGACAACAAAGTCCTTTCGACCAGTGATCAAGCACTGAACTGGACCAGCGCAGAAATTTTGGAGCGGCCCCAGAGCCTCCGGCTACACTCACAGCGCATCAGCTCATCTGATGGTCCTCACTTTATCTCAGCCCGGTTTAAAGGGACCTGGTTCCGCGGCGAAATGCCTCCCAAAGAGCCACAGATGACTGGACTTGAAGCACTGACTGCAGCTAAATGAGACTCTAGGTAAAAGATTTAATAACTTTTTCTTTTATTTATTTATTTATTTTTTTGCATTGTCAATTAAGTATGCACTCTTCATTGATTTATTTTGTAGTGCACTGTTAAAGTTTGAATAACAACTTTAAAGTGTGTACTACAGCTTAGAGAATTCATTATGTTCATGAAGTCAAATAAGGCAGAATCTTCTTTACGTTTACAGAAGCTTATTTACTCTACATTAATTCAATTCCACGATATATTATTTAAAGGTTGCAGTTTTTTTAAACTCGTTTAGACGAATTAGTATTTGCACAGATTGTTCTGGATTTAGATATATCTTCATATTTTGGCACTCTTAACATTGCAGGTGTTTTATAAAGTATATTATCACAGGAACATGGAATTCAGGATCACATCATTAGGATTATCATTTGAGCAAATAAAAGTCATTATACTGTGAAAGTGCAGCTGTTCAGCTACCAGTGCTCTGTTTGGGTGTGGTTAGTAGGATGTGTGATATAAAATATATTGTAAATCTTATGATACTGACAGAATCTTTTTTTTTTCTTGCTTTTCACATATTTTATGAGTGTGCACTTCATTACTCTGTCTCGTAATGAGCTACATAACTGCTTTTTCTGCTAGAATGGAAATGTTGCTGAGGGGAAACCTGAGGAGAGGAGTGGGGCTTTGCCTTCTGCTGCTGGCTCTCGTACACGAGGCCACGGGCCAGAGGCGAAAGACAGGACGCAGGAACAACTACAGGCTGCATGATGATGGAGGAAATGGTAATTCTGCATATGAGGTATCCACATGTTGGTGGGGAAGGTTAGTCACTGGATCATGTGGGCGTAACAGACACCAGGTAGAAGGATCAGACATTCACCACACAACCAAAACCTTCCTGGCCTTATAGCTATTGCGGTTCTCTTTGGAAAGGACAACCTGATAGATCATCGGGTTAAGAAAGAGATCACATTCAGGCCTAGTAGTCACCAAACTTTAAGTCGCAGGTTCATGGTGTTCAAAGTCACTCCACGATCCACGCTCGAACAATGTTTTCCTTGAGTGTCTTTTTTACATATTTTGCATCTGGTGCAGCTTTTAGTGATTGAACTCAACAACCCACCACTCACAGAACATGGTGGGCCATTTGTAATCTAACATTCAATGCCTGGAAATATATATATTGTTGTCGCGTAATCCTATTTATAGTTGTGTTTTCAAATTGTCATCATCATTACTCCCATGTGTGTCTGTATTCATCGCATATTATTGTGTAAAATGCAAAGTCTGCCTGTATGCTGTGCTGATACTTAAGGCCCCTTTTTTTCCCACGATGTACGAAAAACAAATTCAGAGTCACAGCCTCTGGTCACGTGACCATCAAAGTGGCGTGAAGGAGTTAAATGAAGTTGTATTTAAAGCTCCTATGTGTGGGATTTGAAAATGTTGGGCTTTGGCGACCCCTGGTGGTATCATCAAAAAAGACACTGTGGCAGACAGCAATGCATGATAGGACTGTAATTAACTATTATTTTTTCGTTATCCATAAGTCCACTGATATTTGATTAATCAGTTAACTCAGTCTATAAAATGCCTATCACACAAGTCCAAGGTTAGAACCGTCCAAAGGTGAGAGATATTCATTGTTCAATAAAAACCTTTATGTTATTCAGCAAATCAATTAATGGACTAATTTTGACAATGCTGCTGCATGTTGCTATCTTTAAAATATTGAATATTGACATTAAATATTGGTAATTTTAATTCAAAAGTAGCAGTACTAGCCTCCAACAGTTGGTAAAAAAGATGGTAGAAATTCATCAGTGTATGAATAAACCCATGAAAAAAATCACTCTTACAGTTTTATAAAGAGTTAGCTTTTAGCGCTAATAGAACTTTTCCAAATACTTCTGTCTTTCTTGACAGTTTTGTGAATCTCAAAGTCCGCCTGAACTTTCTGGTGGTTTCCCTCTCCCACAGCTTCAGGTATGACATGTTCACTGGAGGTGGCCTTCATCCTGGACAGCTCTGAGAGCGCAAAAATATTCCTGTTTGAGAAGCAGAAGGCCTTTGTCCTGAGCTTCAGCACACGGCTCGCCACGCTGCAGGTAGCTGGCTGGACGCTGAAGGTGCGGATGGCTGCGCTTCAGTACAGCAGCTCCGTGTCTATAGAGCACAGATTCTCAGCCTGGAAAGACCTGGATTCATACCACGGTGAAGTCAGCACCATGAACTACATCGGCCACGGCACCTACACCACCTACGCCATCACCAATGCTTCGCAGCTGATGGTGCAGGAGACGCTGCCAGACAGCGTTAGGGTTGTAGTGCTGATGACAGACGGGGTCGACCATCCCCGCAACCCCGATGTGATTGCAGCTGCAGCAGAGGCCAAAGGTCATGGCATAAAGTTCTTTGCTGTAGGGTTATCAGACATCGCCCAGCAGAGTCAGAATAACGCCAAGCTTCGGGCCATTGCCAGCACACCAGCTCAGCAGTTTGTCCAAAGTCTTCTTGATCCCCAGCTGGAAGAGAAGCTGCTCAAAGAGATGGTGAGTAGAGTTAAGATGGCAGCTGTCGACATGAGAAACAACAGTTGGTTGCAGGGTCAGTTGGGGAAACAAATCTAATGTTTTCTTTATTAAAGCTTCCATGTGAAGGTTTTGAAACTTTATGACTTCGGCATCTCCAAGTACATGTACCAAAAGAGACACTTTACCAGACACAGATCTGACCTGGGGACACTGAGAATCAGGGGTTGGATTTTATTTGTTTTCTGAAAATAAAACCTTATACTATCAAAATAATTTCAAATATTATAATCACATAAAAATGTACACATGGGGGCTTTAATGTGTTGTCCTCAGACTTAGTTTTGGTATTGCAGTACTGCTGGTTGTTGGCATTGCCCTGGGTTTTTTTGGCCACGTTGGTTGAGCCAAGCAGAATTTATCGGATTAGAAGTTTCAGCCACTTTAGAGCCAAAATATTCAAACAATTTCAAAGTAAATTCAGTCTACTTTTCTTTATCTTGTCAAACTATATATGATTCTTTCTGACTTGTCCTTATGCAGTTAGATCAGCAGGCTGTCCATGTCACCACATACAGTAGCAACAAGGTCTGGAAGCTTTTGTCCATGACCAAACCACTGAGCTCGGAGCGGGGGTCGATCTATAAGATCTGTGGCTTCCAAAGAATCAGGACAGATCTTACGCAGCAGCAGTAACAATTAATACATTAGTTAAAGTTAACTTACTATGAATGGGCCATATCTCCCAGGTGTCTCTTTTTTTCAGGGGCAATGAAAGAAAAGCATTGGTTTGTTTTACTTTGACTGCAACGTGTCTCTCAGCTGAATTTAAGATATGACAATCGACCAATCAAAATGAAGGGTTTTCACAAGAAAGCAGTGGTGTTTCTAAACACTGTCTGACCTACATATGCACCTGTCTCGGTGCCGTGAGCGTCCACTGGGACCCAAGATAAATCTGACTAGTTCTCCTATTGAACATTTTTTTGTTCTTGTGAAATATTGCATACTTTCAGCTGTCCTGGCCTCTAAAAACAAATACCATAAAAATGTAAAAGGGGGGGTGGGGGCAATGTTTTGATTGCTTATGACTCATGTTTCTAGTAGGCTGTAACCACCAAGGGGCCACAGGTGGACATAACTTCATTTTCATGGTTCCCCGGTCAAAGAGTTTGGGAACCACTATGGTAGACTCTCAGCAGGAAGATGCATCACTGATTCTCACCCATGTGCCATTGACGCTCAAGAGCATAAAGTCTTTAATCACAACTTATAGCCACTATGACACCATTGAAACCATGCTTGCCTCTCTGCCCTCCACATGGATCGTCTACTGCACACCCAGCAGCCTATCACAGTGACAGCAGCACGCAGCTTCTCTTCCAGACTGTTTATATCCTCCACCCCTCTCCACCCCCTCCTCCTACTCCTACTCCTTATTTCTGCACTTTCTGTCCTCACAGCGGGTTCAGACCTCAGTCACAGTGTTGTGTCTGCCTGCTTTGCATTTTCCACACGCTGAGAAATGTCAAATATCCGCAGTAGGTCAGGGCCAGTCTAGAGAAACTGGAGTAGCTTGTTCTGCTTTTTCAGAAATGTGTGATGTTGTTCATTCACATTTATAACTTGTAAAAAAAAAAAAAAAGACACTAAACACATCTAAAGGAAGATAATATCTAACATTTCCGATTTTAAAAAACGAATAAATAAATTTATTCCTGTCAGTGAATGACATTATATTGAATCTGTAACTAAACATTTTTTATTTGATGTTTTGCCTCCAGGCTGCAGTTGCATTTGAAGGGGTAAGTCATTCAATGTAATTCAGCATTTACCTAAACTCCACCATATGATTCATTAGTGTACATGGTTGCACTGACTTTGTATGTCTCTCTGTGTTAGTGTCCACAAGCCCAAGTGTGTTTGTGTGAAAGAGGAGCGAGAGGTCCTCCAGGAAGCCCAGTGAGTTTTCGTTATCGTCGTAATGGAAGGGTTTCACACAACAATTATTAGTTATTATTAATCTTTCAAAATTATAGGATAATTACTCTGTCTTGGTTGATTTGTGTCACGAACATACATAGCATCATCTTGTCTTTTAAGACTCAACAGTGAACTGTTACTGATTCCAGGGTAGAAAAGGAGACGCGGGCTTCAGAGGGTCACCTGGTCTCAAAGGAGCGAGGGTGAGTCAAAACACAGAGAGAAAACAGAAAGCCTTCTTGAAATGTTTAAGTGTTGGATTTTATGCAGCTCATTGTGCATTGGTATTTTTTCACAAGGGAGAGCCTGGCTTGAATGGTCGACCTGGAAATGATGGTCCAGAGGTAAAAACCTTTTTTCTTTTTTTTTCCTGCACAAATACAAAGTTGCGTTAATGCAGATTTTAAAACAATTTCGTCTTCCACAGGGTCGTCCAGGTTACAAGGGCAGCAAGGTGGGTATCTGTTTGCCAGGTAGCTTTAGCAACAAGCCTAACAGTAAATTGACATGGGCATAAAATAGAAAAATTAACCTGAGCTTCTAATTCTGTGTGTTTTCTTACAGGGGGAGAGAGGAGACTGTGGCACCCCAGGGGAAAAGGGTGACAACGTACGGTCATTATCTAATTAGATATTTCAATAGCTAGTGCAGACTTTGTCCTCATAATGAATTAAGTGTTATCTTGCAGGGACCCGAGGGACCTCAAGGCCTACGAGGCTTACAAGGAGAACAGGTAGAGTGGCTGTGTGTCTTTTCTTTTTAATTGAACAGTAACAAGTATGATGGTTTTAAGCCCCACAAACACGCTGATTACAGACGGATTTACAAGCTAATTTCATATTTTAAAATCAGCATTTAAATTTTATTGGGCTACCCACTCAAAAGTACATTTCCTCAAATAAAAAGATAAAAACTGACAGAAAGAAAAAACTTGTGAATTTAAAAAGTGAGTGACGGTTTTTAGTCGGGCATGGCTCTATAGGGATGACGGCGTCAGCTGGTTGTTTGTCACGTCACCGCTTTGGTCCAGACTGAAATATCTCAAAAACGATCAGATGTGTTGCATGAAGTTTTGTACAGACACGCATGGTCCCCAGAGGATGAATCCCAACGACTTTGGTGACTTCCACTCAATTTTCATCTCTCCACACAATGAGGCTTTGGGTGAAATAAAGTGTTAGAATTTATTTTCTTGTCACCCTGAACATAAAGTTCACTGCCTGCGGTTCACACTGACACTCAGACGTTACCATATGTCGACATCAGAGAGTCCATTCACTCTCAAATATGAAAAATGGAAGTGGAATTTGTCTCTTTTTCAGCCCTGCACTAATGGAATGTGAATATTGGATTATCGGTAATCCTGATACTAATGTGGCTATCCAAAGCAGTGAATCCAGGCTTGCAGGATATTATTCTTTTGCAGGAACAGACTTTGTGTGGTGGGATTAGTGCAGGGACCTGGCCGCCCAGCACAACTCTTCCTCCTCTGTGCCACTGGCACAGTGTCAGTATAACCTTGTTATTTTGTGAGCTTGGCCTGAGAATCGAAGGACATGAAAGCCGTGAATGTTGATGTTAATCCTGTTGTATTTTTCATTCAGTTGTGCTGGGTTGGTTTCGTCCAGCGGGTCCATCATACAACATGGGGCTTCATTTTTAATTCATACGTGATTGTTTTGTGCTGCTGAATTAAATTTTTGTTTCATTAGAGAATTTAAAAAAAAGTGCTAGTTGATTGAGGAAAACCAACAGATACTGTAACATGACAAACTTTAAATTTGTTTTGCAGGGTTCAATAGGACCACCAGGAGACATGGGTCCCGAGGGCCCAGCAGGACCTAAAGTAAGTTTCACCAAAAGCTCAAGAGGTTTTGAACTTTGACTCTGTCTTCTGTCTTAGTTTGTTAGTTTCCAGAAACAGTTTGATTGGTTGGATCAAATGCAAGCACTACAAAATCTCATCACACTTACACTTATATATAAATTCACTGTGTGCACATGAATTTGTAAATTTCTGACTTTAACGCTCCCTAGTGTTTCTGCTAAAAAAGACTCTGTGGCAGACGGACCACACCAAACCAAACAACAACAAAAGCAGTCTTTTTAACCCCCAAAATATGAATATGAATTGTGAAATCATACAACCACACACACACACACACACACACACACACACACCAGTCTGGGTATGGTATAAATGGACATTTCCATCATAAATTGATGCATAAAAATTCACCAGAAAGAAGGAAATCTTTGAACTTTCAAAACATTCTCCGTCAACATCCACAGGCTACAGGGAATACTGTCAGTGAAAACACAATCAACTGCTCAACCAAACAGGTTTAGCTAATTAAGATCATTTAGAGGTTTTGGGGGTTATTTATTCTCAGAATAGTGGAATAATGTTCATCATAGTGTTTGTCACAAGTCATCATTCACATGCAGAGCTGCCCAGACACTTTCCCACACAACGTCTGTATTGTCAAATTTTAATTTTAGTGAAAAAAAAAAGGGGGGGGGGGCAACATAAAAAACGACCTTTTAAATGTGCAGCCAAGGCTAATAAGATGCTGATGTCTCCATCACCACATAGCTGTCCTGCAGCGCTCTAACAAAGATGTCTTTATACAGATGAAATGTAAAGTGATTTATATCAGGAAAAGTCCAGAACAGATCAGGAGCACGTTTTACAGAAGGAACAAAGCATTAACTAAGACTAGATTCCTATTTTACTTCACAGATGAAAGTATTTCTAAAGTCTTTTCCATCAGATATCAGTAAAATCCTTCTGTAAATTACAGACACATGACAGTTCATTGAATTACTCTTGGAGAAAATACACTATACTGCAGTTAGCATCTCAGGATGTAAATGAAAATCTAAAAAGCTTCTTTAAAAGTTTTCAGCATTTATATACTGGTGTTACTTAATGATGTGAATGAGCGGGACATGAACCCTGGTTGTTATGTGTATTTCCTTAGTCTTGATTTAGATTTAAATCTCTAATCGTACATATCAACATTAGGACAGAGTCATCAGCGAACACGTAGAGTTGGCAGGAAGGAGAAAACTGTATCTTTTGTAAATTGTCCTCCAACCAGTGGATGCAGGTTTGACTGAATGTGAGTCCCACATGGCGACCTGCAGGATTGAAGATGTTTTTTTATTTAAAAATCAGATCGGATGGGCTTACACACTTATTGTGTGAAATTTCCATCACATGATATGTAAATCTAAACTTGTTTATTCGTCACAGGGAGACCGAGGACCCAATGGTGTTTCTGGACCACCAGGGGACATCGGTATTGGATTCCCAGGAGCCAAGGTGACTGTAAAACAGAATTTATAACCGTGAAATTATCAGAATAAATACAGGAAGTTTAGTCTCTCATGGTTCATTTAGTTACAGAAGACTTTTAAGATATCTCTGGCAGAACCCCCTCCTCTAAATAAAGTCCTCTCTCTGATAATAACAAACCGCCAGAGACAGAATAAATATAATCATTTATTACCTTTGCCTCAAGTTGCTGACTGATGATGTGTGATGCTTACAGGGTGAAAAAGGTATTCAGGGAAGACCGGGTCCCACAGGTTCTGTTGGGATAGGAGAACCGGGACTACCAGTGAGTATGACTGGTCTTGTTTTCTCGGCGTGTAGGTGGGATCGTATCGAGATCTTGTTGTACACATTTGATTACTTCTAATCCATTCTAAGCATACCAGTGGTAAAGATCATTTCTAAATACAAATACAAATGTTTTTAAAAACTTACTCCAGGATTTCTGGGAATTGAAGTTAAAATGTCCTGAACAATTTAAAAACTTCAGTGTGTATAAGTCTTTTAGACTCTCCCCCCTCCCCTTTTTATTAGCAGCTTCTTTTAATATTTCATGTCGGCATTTACTGAAGCCTTCACATATGTTAATTAAATGTGTGTTCTGTTCTGTCCAGGGTCCCCTAGGACCACCTGGAGCACAAGGAAACCCCGGACCGCGTGGAGAGGGGTTTCCAGGGCCGAAGGTGAGTCAAAAATAATGTTGCATCCTCCTCGCCAGTTGTCGTATGTATAAGCTGCTGCAGTTTGATCCAAACAGAAGTGAAATTCCAATGAAATTCAGCTTGAAAAAGTTCCAGTCAGTAATTAATTTTATGATTATTATTATGATCATTATTTTATTGTTGTTTTTTTGTGTTTTGTATTGTTCTGTATGGGTTTCCTCTTAAGTTAGGCTATAAATGCTGTGGTACTGTATGTGGCACTGGTCCATGTTATGCACTTGTGACTATTAAAGCTAATTTTAAGAGGAGGGGGTTGAAATAGACAGAGTAGCAGCATTGAATATCAACAGTGGATATAACAGAGCTGAGTCCTTATAGAGTCACCAGTTCATAAAACCCCTGTACAGATGCTCATTCAAAGCTGTTCAAAGCTGCTCATGGATTCCAGATATAGCCAAATCAACAGGTCACTGATTCTGTGACGAAGCTGTGGAACAACACCATCAGCTTCATCTCCGCCCATCAACGTCTATCCTGAGCGCTGCGTGTTGTTGCATACTCAGCGCTGGAGAAAAACATGACCTTTGTACATTTTGATTTGTTTACTGCAGGTGCAAAGCAGAACAGACTGACTCACAGAAATTACAACCAGAAAATGTTTCATTGATTGCGACAGAACCTCGTGTGTATACGCAGAAATTCACATTTCCAGGCTGAACATGACATTTGAAATGTGACTGCAAGTGTGTGAAACTTGTGCAGTTATATCAAGAGAACTGCTTTGAGATCAGTGATGTGTTCAGCACATTTACCGTCTTTGCTTTAGGGTGATCGAGGATACGATGGTCCAAGGGGCAACCGTGGGCTTCCTGGTGTTGGGGTCAAAGGTGACAAGGTAAATACAGTCACAAGCACTATATTAGGAACACCTGTACACCTGCTTATTCATGCAATTATCCAATCAGCCAATCATGTGGCAGCAGTGCAATGCACAAAATCCTGCAGATAGAGGTCAGTAACTTGACTTGGCTGTTTGAGTATCTGATGCTTCAACATTTTCTACTTCTAATTGATTATCGGGGCATTAGTTGCCGTACTTTTTGTATGACGATACAGTAAAATCTTTTCTCAGGGCAGTCTTGGACCACCTGGGATTCCAGGTCCACTTGGTGCTCCTGGTTTAGGACTTCAAGGAGAAAAGGTAAAAAGTGATTAACATTTGTCAGACTGTTTGGCATTGACTGTTAAAAAAGGTTAAAAAAGAACCACATAAAAATGACTGTACAGCAAGTTACCAGCGTTTCCCACCTGTTTACACCTCCATCGTCTTTCTCTCAGGGTGATCAAGGCCCAGTTGGACCTGCAGGACCCAGAGGAGCTCAAGGTGTCGGAATAACAGGACCTAAGGTCAGAGTAACTGACGATGTTATTGTCTCAGAAACGGAAACAAAGCTATTTATTGTGATTGACGTTCAACTGATTCTCTGTCTGATTGTTCTGCATATTTTATCCCATAAACATGTGGGTGAAACGCAGCTGGCTTGTCAATCAAAAGCCTGCGAGTCTGAATCAGAGTCTCAGTCACAGAGACTCAGTTCTGGTTCATTTACAGTAAATTATCCTCATTTACAGTGTCATTTCCAGAATTCATTATTTCTTAAATTCAGTATCATGCTGTTGGGATGCTGCTGGGATTTCACCTGTTCCCTGATGTTTGTTAGTTTTCTTAAACTACAGCTCCACATTAGGAACACTAAATACTGAATTCGCCACTGTCTGTGTGAATGTTGTCTTCAGGGGAACCAGGGCCTCACAGGTGAGCCTGGGCTGCCAGGTGAGAGAGGACTGGGGGAACCAGGACCCAAAGTAAGTCCTCTGAAACACCACTGCACTATTCACTTATCGCTCTACAATAGAGGTCCCTCTAAAGCGAATATGCATATTTCCTTTCCTAGAAGATACTCATGATTATATGCTAAATATGAAGCTAGATTAGCTAGTTTAGCTTAGCATTCCTTTAAATTGAGTACTAAAAGATTATCAGGAAAGATCTGCTTGCTATTTCCGCTTTAGAAACAATCAATAACCAGTCACTGAGCTGATGTTCTTGTTCAGACTAGTGACATAAATTACAATAAAACAAGCTTTAATACCTAAAGACACAACAAGAAACTGTGAGAACTGAGCAGTGTAGTCCAGTGGGTTTATGTCATTCTCCATCAGTTTGCAACCCACCTGTGCCCTTGTGTTTTATTCTCCTCTCTCAGGGGGACCCAGGGGCCGAGGGGTTACCAGGGATACCAGGTCTACCAGGAGAGGATGGAGCCTCGGGACAAAAGGTGACATCATGATATAAAACCTGCTCTCTCTCTCTTTTTTTTTTTTTTTAATTCTTTAAAGTATTTCTTACCAGTCCACTGCTCCACTGACTTCTTTTCAAATGACGACAGGGTGACCTTGGGTTACCGGGTCCTCGGGGACCTGACGGGGCTCCAGGTAAAGGTGTCCCTGGAGACAAGGTAAAGGAGAGTTTTCACAGTTGAAAAGAATTATGTATAAATGTGCTGTAATATGAGTTTTCTTCATATGATGTGTTAAGTAATCATCTTAAAGTTCGGAAGAACATGAACAACGGTACTGAACTTTTGTTTTGCAGGGAGACAGAGGGGACAGGGGGACCAGAGGCCTGCCAGGTGCAGTTGGTCCTGTGGGGCCGATGGGGTCAAAGGTATGAGTACAGTATGCAAAGCTGAAGCACTTTATATGATAACGCTGTGTAATCATTTAACACAGCTGTTAACAGCTTCAAACTTCAAATGGTGTTGCTGCATCTTGAGAGCTGAGCAGTGAAGTAAGGAACAAAGTGTTGTCATGTATGATAGAAATGATGAACTCGGAAAACACCAAACCTCAGAGAACAAAAATTCTCATTTATAGTAAATGATCAGGATTTTTCTCCAAAATTGTATGGATTCTTCTCCGGCTCATGCCCCATCCCTCCACCAACTTCGGTGCAAATCGGTTCAGTACTGTTTGCGAAATCCTGCAGACAAATAAACAAACCAATAAACAAAACAACAAACAAGTCAAGTATAAGTCTGATGAATGTTTTCTTTTCCAGGGGGATCCAGGAAATATGGGGCCAGCAGGTGCAAGTGGACCACCAGGGAGGGGTATACCTGGTGCCAAGGTAAGGCCATGTGGTGCTGAACACTTCAACTGCCACACGGCGGCAAGGTTGGTTGATTGATCTACGTCTCGTTTTCGTCAGGGGGAACCGGGTCCACAAGGTCCAGCTGGCGCTGTGGGAGAGCCGGGGGTCGGTTTAAGCGGTCCTAAGGTGAGTGCGGCGCAGGTTTACTCTTCACTGATTCTCTTGAAGTGACGTGAGAAAGTAAGTGATGATGGGTTTTGGTTTGTAGGGTGACAGAGGATCGCCAGGCCTTGCTGGTCCTCCTGGACTGAAAGGTGAAGGCTTCTCCGGCCCTCCGGTGAGGTTCCACCTATATTACAACCTTCTTCATCCCTTTATACTTCCTTACCTTGCACTATGTGATTTTGGTTTTTCTTTTGGTTTTTTTAACTGTGTCTTTAGGGACTTCCGGGGCCTCCTGGGTTGTCAGGAGAGACTGGACCAGAAGGTGTTGGTTTACCTGGACCAAAGGTAAAAGTTTACACAGGAAAAAAAACATTAAAATAAGTAGAGTGTCATCAGCCAAAGGGCAAAATTGTTCATCTCTGCTACAGAAGTTACCTTCACTTTATTTTAAAATTTTATCTGCAATAGTGCTGTTTTTGTCGTTTGATGCTTTTCCACCATGTAGTGTTGTGATGCATCAGCAGTTCTCATTGTGAGGGGAGATTATTTTTCCTGGTACTTCTCCAAACATGCCTTTTCTTGTTAGATAAAGAGCCACTCAAGCATAATATGATAATGGATGATATGAAAAAATAATGTCAGCACTATCCCAGCACTATCTGATTCGGGTGGTTTTCCCTTTCTGTGTTTACTGGTGAGATGTTTTATGATCCAGATACAGTATTTTTCTGTCTGTCTGAGGTGATATTATCATAATAAAACATGATAATAATAAATGTTTACTAACTATTTTCTGTTCAGGGAGACAGAGGCTTGCCTGGACCTCCCGGACCTGCAGGGCCGCCAGGAATCGGCCTGGTTGGTTCTAAGGTAATCTGTCCCGTTCAAAAGAATAACATGCGTGTTACACTGTAAAAACTGAACATGCAAAAGCCATTAAATCCATGTTGGTTCCTTTAGAAATACAGTTTCTTTTCCTGCAGGGCTCAGTTGGCCAAATGGGATCACCCGGTCCACAGGGGTTACCTGGAGAGGGCATTCAAGGACAAAAGGTAACGCTGTCACCTGTCACCTGTTCTTATTCAGTTTGATCAGTAACTACAGTGTAGAGGAAGTTGTAAAATGCAGTTTATGAATGGCAGTTGTGACCTGACAGGTGTCCTTAGCACATTTATGTAAATGAGTAAAGGCATTTTTCCTTTTTGTGAAGTTTTCGGCTGAATCAGGACAGCAGCCCTTAAAAAAATGTCTTAAATAATAAAATGTGATGATCCTCATTCATATTTCCCTCTGTTTTTTTTCATTATCTTGCTTTGTTGTTTTTGTTTTTTTCCTGTGGTCTTTCAGAGAAGCTGAATCATGTTCCTGGAAGTTTTTGTCCATAGTCTGCTGCCGTACTGCTTAGTATAATCTCAGAACATTTTCATCTTAATAACGAGAAAACAATGATTTTTTTTTTTTTTAGCATTCAACAACTACAGCTACCTGAGTCACTTCCCATGAGTTTGACTCATCTGACATATTTTTTTGTTGAATGGTATTAAAATAATGGTTTTCTTTTTTTTTATCCTGCTGAAAATATTTCCATCCAGTTTAGAAAAGAAAAACTCAGGCACATGTGCTAAAAGACAGATGAGACGAGAGACACCTACTGTTTTCATCTTGTTTTACAACTTCTCCTTGACATGGACTCTGCCTGATGTTTCCAGGGGGAGTCTGGATTCCAGGGGATCCCCGGCCCCAGAGGTCCTCCTGGACAAGGACTGCAGGGAGACAAGGTAACGTTGTAATGTCAGCAACGAATTCAGAATGATTAATAATTGGTTATTATCTTAAACTCAAACTTTGCCCCTTGTTATCACATCCCCACTTTTTCATTTTGGCTGATAAAACCGCCCTAAATAAAACCCTCTTCTTTTGCAGGGGGACCGAGGGTTCAGAGGTGATAAGGGCAAAAAGGGAGAGAGAGGAGAAGCTGGAGAGCCGGGAACCATCGGACCTTTGGTACTGGATTTTGTTGTCAGGCACATCATTATTTTGTGTGAATTTACCTTGTTGTAAATGGACGTTGAGCAATTTTACTCCCGTCACTGAACACCAGCCTGATCCAGGATGAACGTGCAGAAGAAACCACTTCCTTAACATGACATTGTGATTTATCTGCTCCCCAGTAAATACTACAATTTAAATATAATAGCTCACTAATGACAGACTCTTTCACATCACAGGGTAGAGTGGGACAGAAGGGAGAGCCTGGACTTACAGTAAGTACACAGCATCTGTCACTGAACTAAAATACTGCTGAAAGAATTAGTTGATTAATTGATTGAAAATGATTCTCAAATATTAGAATTCACAGATTTTCTCTGATTTTTAAATGTCTGTAAATTGAAACTTAAACAAAACAAATATGAAGCTGCCATCTTGGACTCTGGGAACTTTTTGATATTTTATGAGTAAACAGTTTAAAAAAAAAAAAAGGGAATGGATACATTTATCAATATGAAAAATATTAATAGGTTGCAGCTTCAGAATTAAAGTGATAAATCAGTCATGAGTCTAAAGATTTTGAATGTTCTGTCTTCACAGAGAGATGAAGTCATCAAAATAGTGAGATCCATATGCAGTGAGTAATGAGTCAGAAGAGGATCAGTGATTCTTGGAGACTCACATTTGACTTTATCCTTCACCTGCATGACTTCTTTAATTGTCTGTTTCCCTGTACTGATTATAAACTCTGCCTACCCGGATCTGTCTCTGCTGTTTCATCAGGTTGTGGGGTGACCTGCCGTCAAACCCCCCTGGAGCTCGTCTTTGTGATCGACAGCTCAGAGAGCGTCGGCCCCGAAAACTTCAACGTGATTAAGGACTTCGTGAACGCCCTGATCGACCGAGCGTCGGTCAGCCGGGACACCACCCGGGTCGGGGTGGTCCTCTACAGCCACATCAACATGGTGGTGGTCAGCCTCAGACAGGAGACCACCCGGGACCAGATCAAGTCTGCGGTGCGCTCCATGACCTACCTGGGCGAGGGCACGTTCACCGGCAGCGCCATCCAGCAGGCCAGCCAGGTGTTCAAGGCAGCGCGGCCAGGTGTGAGGAAGGTGGCCATCATCATCACAGACGGCCAGGCCGACAAGAGGGACTCGGTCAGTCTGCAGAGCGCGGTGACGGAAGCTCACGGAAGCAACATCGAGATGTTTGTGGTCGGGGTGGTGAACGAGAGCGACCCTCTGTACGAGGAGTTCAAGAAGGAGCTCAGCCTCATGGCCTCCGACCCCGACAGCGACCACGTGTACCTGATCGATGAATTCAAAACACTCCCAGGTGACATTTCCCATCATCATATGATATGCACGTATTAAAAGGGTTGGTTCACCTTAATTACAAAAATAAATGACTCAGATACTCTCCTCTATCTTTATCTTGTGATAGTTGAAAATGGTTTAAATGAAATCCTCTTAGTTGGAGTTATTGGGTCATACCAGAACACACTATTTTATGACAAAGAAAAAGATTTTAGTTGTTTTATACAAAAGAAATCTGTATTTCTTATTTCTCAGTGCTCTAATCACTGATTTAAAGTGGCCATTTAAAGAAGAACAAGGGGATGTGTTCAGGATTTAACAGCATGTGAATTAGTTGGTGGACTGTTTTTATAAAACAAATCAGATTAAACCAAACCCACACAATCCAGACTGAGCACATTAGCTGATATCTAGAGAAGTGTTTTAACTCTGATGATGCTTAATTAGTAATCAGTCATGAATCTAGTGAAGTGTCACGTTTTCAGGGGTTTTAAATGTAATTATTTCAAGGCTCTGAGCACAAGAAGGAAATTCCATTCACCTGCAATTATGGCTGTCACAATATCAGATTTTCACAATATAATTGTCATACATAACAATATTATCACGATATTTATAGAAAATTTTGAAAAAAAAAAGTTATACAATCAGTCAAATTCATCTTAACTTGTTTATTGTGTGTTTTGTCTCTTTCTTTGCAAGTAAATTAGACTCAAATACGAGTGTAGGGAAGTGGAGAGAGAGTCTGCGACCACAACTGTAAGAAAGCAAACAAAAAGAACAATTACACTTAGTGGAGAGTGAAGAAGCAAACAGATGAACTGGTAAACAAAAGATCCACATATGTGTATTATTAAGACTATATCAATATTTAAAATGTCAAGACCAGGGCAATTAAAGCCAGAGATGGAGGAGAAAGTGCGTGGAGTATATTTATAATTTGCATGAACCGAGCCTTTAAAGCTGCACTGGGTTCAGTCATAATGTAAAATACTGAAAGACAAACACGCCTTTCCTACTAACTGTGAATCACAGAATCACTTTGATGCACAAAAATAAGTTGAAAATAAGTGAGAAAAGTGAGGAATTGAAACATGAACTGAAACCAACAAACGTCCTCAACAGCACTGAGTGGAGAAAAAAAAAATTCTGTCATAACTGATGTGTAAACTTCCACAGAAAACATTTTTCACCACCACTAAGACAAAGATTAAGGTTCAAGAAGAATCTGGTTCTACTTTTGCACATGAAGTAAAAAAAAAACAAACAAGCATTTTAAATAAATTATTTCTTCGACACTTGGTGGCACCAAAGAGCAGAGGTGCCAACTGCTGCTTTAAAGGCTGCAACACATTGTCCACTACACAAAAACACACTTGAGTACTGCCACCTCAAACCACTCATATCTGATCTGCCCCTGTCCTAAGCCACTGACATGAAAGTGAAGCTGTATAAACTGTACATTTACTGTTACGGTCCATCTGCTCTCTCAGCTCTTGAAAGAAAACTGCTGAGTCGTATCTGTGAAGACGGAGAGAGGCGTTTGTTCAGCTCCATCCCCAACTCCAGACTTCCTCCAGGAGTCGCTGAGGTCTCCAGTAACGTGCGGGAACCCCCCTACAGGACGGACACGGACACACCCACCTTCACAGGAGACTTCAGGAGAGTTCAGAAAGTGGTGAGGAGAACAAATGAGTAAAATGTGGCAAAATAATCTAAGCTTAAAGGTCCACTTACTCGCTTCTGGGACTTTAAAGCACGTCTTGTGGTCTTCACTCAGTATTATCTTACCTGGATAAGTAAAGGTCCAGGGGATTAAACCCCTCTCTCCTCTGGCACAGCCCGGCCCTCCGGCCCCTCGCCTCAGCCTCAGCAAAGAACCCATCACTGCACAGAGACCGAAGCCGGACGACAGGACCGCCACAGAAGCTCAGAGATTTCCATTCTTCGACTGGGAGCCCTTCAGACCGGTAACAGAGTTCCTCCCACAGTTTGAGGTGAAGAAGCCCTCAGTCAACATGGTGATGACCGGAGCCGTCGGGCCGGCTGGTCCCACTCTGAAGGTCCCATCTGAGAGGACACCAGCACCCTCTCCACCGACCCCCCCGCTGCTGCCCTCTGACTCCAACATGTCAGGTAAAGGTTAAACAAGACGAGGTCAAAACCGAGTTATATGGTTGGACCACGTCCTGGGCTATTTGCATTCTTTCTTCTTTTATTCATTCATTCTCCTTCATTTAAAGAGCAATGGCCAATGGGGAAACTGATGTTGTGGTTCAGCCAAAAAATATGCCCCGAATGTTTTAGATTTTAACATTTGAAGTCCTCTGCACACCTTTTCCTAACCTTAATTCTCACCAACATTTTCTTATGTGAAAACATTGAGACAATCAGTGTTTTCTAAAATTCAAATTAACTCACTGCTTATCAATCTTATATTTTCAGTTTCATTTTTATCTGAAACCTGAAGAAACAAACAACCAACCAAAAATCAACCAAGTATCAATCAGACAAAACCTAAGGAACAGTTCCACATTTGCTTTCTTACTGGGAGTTAGACGAGAAGAATGATACCAGTCTCATGTTTGTACGTTCAATATAAGGCTGGAACCTGCAGCTAGTTAGCGTAGCTTAGCATAAAGACTGGAAGCAGGGGGAAGCAGCTAGCCTGGCTAAAGCTCATTCACTCACTCCCACACATAATATCTTGTATTTCCCAAAATGTTGAACTATTCCTTTAAATCCTTAAAACCAAACACAATAAGTTTATAGGAATTTAAGAATGAGAAATATTTACGACAAGAATGTCACATAACTAAAGGAACATACAGTGTAAGAACATTATTAGCTTATATCCTGTAATTATTAAGACATTTTGTATTAGTAAAACTCAACTATCTTCAACCATAACAGATAAAATAATTGAATGAAATCTAAATTTCCACTCACTTCCTGTCACGTTTCTTTTTTCCGTTGTCTCCAGCGGAGCGGTGCAGCCAGGTCCTGGACCCAGGACCGTGTCGCGACTACGTGGTGAAGTGGTACTACGACGCCACGGCTAATTCCTGCGCTCAGTTCTGGTTCGGAGGCTGTCTGGGAAACGGCAACCAGTTTGAGACGGAGAAGAGCTGCAAAGAAACCTGCGTCAAGGCCTAACGTGCGCATGCCTGCGCTCACGTTCACGAAACTTCCCGCTCTGACTTCACATGTGACTTTGCCACCAAGTTCACGTCAACTTCACTGCCTTAGTGTTTTTCTTGTAGCTTTTCTTTGACAAGGATAGGGGAAACAAACTGCATCATTAAAGCAAAATTAGAGATCAGATGGAGTTTTAGCTTTTTAAATTGTTCAGTAAGTATTTTTAAATCAGTTTTTTTTTTTCTGTTGGTCAGAGGGGTTTGAGTATTAACTGTGTGAACCAAGCCGAGCTAATGCAGAAACATTATGTCTGTGATGTTACTTACACACCGTTGAGCAGTTCTGTAAAATAAAACATTTTAACCACTAACATTTCTACTCAGAAAAATAATCCTTTTGTATAATTCAATGATGTATTTTTTTACTTAATGTCTTTTTATGTTTGTTTTTTTAATAGTGTGTAATGTCCTTAAAAAACAAATAAACTTTTTAATCACATGGACTAGAGGTTAAATGACGTGTCTGCGAAATGAATGTAACACAGGTAATGCATGATGTCCACATGTACAGAGAGGTTTTCACATAAGGGTGAAATATTATATTTAACCTTGGACAAACAGAACATTAACAGGCCTCTTGAACACATAATTTAAAAGGTTTCAGCAGTGGAAACAGCAGGTGTTGTAGTTGTGTTTGCAGCGATTTAAACCTCCTGATCATTTTTTCACACCCTCGTTCAACAGATGAATTCAGCGGTTTCAAACAAACAAAAAAACAAGCAGAAAGGCTCTAAGAGGAAGTTGAAGTTGTTGAAGTTAGAAAGAATCACCACCATAAGAATCACATGAGGATGAGAAACTGAGTCACTGAGAAACACTTTCTTCACCCCAAAGTTTCAAGTTGGACAGGATTACATATAATTAGCGAGGAGAGGCTGCTCTCAGAACAATGCAACTTCAAGCTCAAGGCGTAAAGAGCGTACGGAGTGGCTGTTTGGCTGCGAGGCTTCTTCTTGTTGACTTTGGAGTAGCATCTTGAGAAAAAATGCAAATGGCCGGTCGTGCGATGCGAGAGCGGCAGTTAATTCTTACTGCCGTCAGAGCCAGGTGGTTATCTCCTGTCTACACAAATGAAACATGAGCAAGGCTGATAGCAACAGTCAGTGAAAGCAGTAGGAAAATAGAAATTTAATCTCTGACTTGACTGTACATTCAGTGTCACGCTCACTGGTGCAGATCGACATTCAGGAAGTTGACTTTTACAGTGCGAGGTCATTTGTAGAAGACAAGAAAAGACGACATGATGATGTATCCTGGTTTCTGAGACGGATTAGGATCCTTGCCGTCGAACAAACCGAAGTAGACGACGGTGTTGGAGTCGGATCCACTCAGGTCCAACTGCAACAGGAGAGAATCACGCTGTATTAATGAAACCCCAATAACTTTAATGAAGTAATGATTCATGTTGTGCAAACAAAAAAGCAAGCGACAGAGTGTGTGAGACCCGAGGCTTTTACACCTGGATGTCTAAATCAACAACAAAAAAAAAAACTGGGTTTTGAAATCAGATTTAATCACAAAAAGAAATAACAAATAAAATACTACTGCAGGTCTTGTAGAGCTCAGGAGAGAGTTTGTTTAGGAAACCCGTATTTAACGAGGCAGTGAGTTCCTCATTACGTGCAGTAACAGCATGATGGAGTGAAGGATTCTGGGAGCTGCCCACTGGAGCAGGAACAGGTGTGGTGCCTTGCTTAAGGGCTTTCTGAAGGAGGGGGCTGTTTAACAGGTGTTAATAGGGCCCTCTGGACAAGCAAAGTCTGTTTTCATTATCCAATAATCTTCAATTATTTTCCTCAATAAAAGTCATAAAATAGTGAGAAATGCTGTCACAATGTCCAAAACGCCCTCGTTCATAATATGAAATGTTTGTTTCTAATGAGCATAGACCCAAAGAAATGAAATCTATAATCACATTAAACTACTAATAATCCTTGCAAAGAGGAAACAGAAACTAAAGATTTTTTTAGTGTTCTTGCTTTAAAAAAATGATGAATTTACTATCAGAACTGTTGCAGATTAATATTCTGTATTTGAGTAATTTAGTAAGTAAATCCGAATCTGAGGATAAGAAAAGTGCTGCACGTGACTGCTGAGACCATGAGAGCGCTGCAGCCGGGAACAAGTCAGGAGTTTACATGATTATATCAGGAGCCTTTATGGTCAATAACTCACTTCAGAATAATTAAGCGCTCCTTAATTCTAATGGGCTTACTTCACTCAAATGCCTCACTTCAGTCTGACCTTGATTTCAGTGCAAGGTTCTTGTAAATCTACTGAAGGAGCAGAAACTCACTGGACTTTAAACTTGTCCTCAATAACCCTGAATACTCTGTGTGTGTGTGTGTGTGTGTGTGTGTGTGTGTGTGTCATATTTCATCAGAATCAGAATCAGGATTAGTCAGAGTGTATATTTAAGTCTGTTTTTGGTCTCCACCAGCTCATAGCCGCTAAATGCTCCACCGTGTTCACCAGCTACCGACCTGTTTGGTGATATCCATCCTCCAGGGGTTGACCTGCAGTCCGTCACACCAGCCTCCTCGCCCGTACAGCCACGTGCCGTGTTCGTTCGGTACCGCTCCCTCTTTCACTCGCATGGCACAGCCCAGAGCGGTTCCTGATGGTTCCCCAAGAAATACAAAAATATGACAATCAGTGCAAGAATTACCCCGTAATCAGTGGCTCAATGTCTGAGCCTCAGGCCAATTAATCCATTAGTTGATCAACAGAAAATGAACTGACAAAAACTGAACATTTTAGTCAATTATCAAGTAAAAATGCGAAACATTTCAAACGTTTCAGGGATTTCTTGAAAGTCTCTGTTTCATACGTTTGTAACTAGAATATCTTTGAGTTTTAGACTGAAACAAGAAATATGAAGACATCAGCTCAGGTTCTGAAACTCGTGAAAAGCATTTTTCACACATTTCTGACTTTAATAAAATAAAAGATTAACTGCTACACATACCTACTATTAGATTATTGATCAACATGAGATCTGTGCTTTTTAAAGCGTTCCAGCCTCAAAACAAAGTCATGTCACCTCAAGGTCCATGCAATAATATCACTGGAAACGTTTAAATTTCCGTTTTTCTGCACACTTCAAAGCAGCATTGATCAATATTTCTATAACGATAAAGTATCAGATGACAACGTGAAAACCTACAGAAACCTGCAGGGAATCTTTACAGCTTTACAGAGGTTTGCAGTGAGTCACAGCTCATTGTTTAGCTGTCTGCATCACAGCGTCACTGTTTTGTCGATATACGTCACAACTTGTTCCTGCTGCCTCCTAGTGGCCAAAAAAATCAGTTACCACAGGTTTAAAGATTTATTGTTTTTAGCCACACGGAATAAAAGTCCTTAAAGTGCTTGGAAAACTTGAAATTTAAACATCTATATCTCCCTGACAACTGGGCGAACTGCAGCTGCTGAGGAAGATTGCGTGATGTGATCGAAAGCTCCAGAACAGCTACTAAAGGAGCGTGGTCCCTTTCCTCACCTGCAGAATCAAATATGCGGGTGTTGTTGAACACGGCGTTGACTAAGAAGTGGTGGGAGGTGACACAAAATTCTCCGCAGCCGTTCTCGTCGCTGCCGTGGCCCGTGATGACGGCGAACAGCTCCACCTGAAAACAGACGCACAGCTGCTGAGACGCTCCGCAGACGGGACGGGCGCCGCGCTTTAAGAGATCGTCGTGGGATCAGTCACCTTTTTAGTTGAAGCCGGGACGGGGAATTTGATCGGCTGGTATCCCTTGTTGTAGTTTTTGTCGAAGGTGCCCCCGCTGTACAGTGACATCACTCTGAAGGGGTGGGGCTTCTCCACGCGATTACCTGTGACACCCAAAGTTTTGGATTGTTGCTCTGACAAAAGAAAGAAACATTAATGCGTCAGAAATTGTGACGGAGCCAAACCGATTAATTGATTTAATATGGGGAATAATGAAAATGATCATTAGCTGCAATCCTACATGGAATTAAAACATTCTCACATAAAAATAAAAAATTAGTCAATTATTAGATTATTACATTAACAGCTTGTTGGGGTAATAAAGTGAGGGTGGTGACATCAGTGTTTGCTCTTTGTTTGTAAATGCATTTACTTGAACTCTCCGTCACATTTAAAACAGATTTTAGGTCCATTCAGATCATCACACCCAGTCACACACGATCAAAAGCCTTTCTTTTGTGTGCCTTTAATTTCTGAAGAATTTGGGAGGCGAGCTTTAACATCTAAGCACCATCAAACTCACAAAAATCCATTTCTTCTTTTCATGACTTTAAGATTTCTATGCTTTTCTTTTTTCAAATGTACTTGTTCTTGTTTCTGACTGTAAATTCATCTTCATCTTTCATCACTACTTTTAGTGTTTTAGTGTCTGAGGAACCTTCTTGAAAAACAAGATTTACATTTTCAAATGTCTTTTTTTTTCTCCAGGAAGTTACATAAAAATTACAGAAATTATTTTACTCCCATATTCTGGTTAATTTTGTGTAATTTTGTCATAGTATTAATTTTGTACATCAATCATTTTGTGATCAGAGATTATTTCTTTGCAGCCTGTGGGCTGTAACAGACATCGAAAACAAAGGCATAAACGATTCTATGTTAATTTAATGTTAGATTTTATCTGTGTTGCATGTCACATTTTTAAGTAAATATGTATGTTTTGTTAAGCTGGTGTTTTCAGTGTGTGGACAGTGAAAATAAGTGAAGTACTGCACTATTATTGGGCAAAAAAAAATGTCCACGTGGCCAAATGTCATAATAACATCAGCCAAATTATCACTTAATACAATCTAAAGCACATGACGGCAGGTCTCAAGAGAAAAACAAACTCATATCCGGACTCTAATTGTGCCCGACAGTCTCCTGATTATTCGTAATCATCTTCTACATCATGGTCCTACAAACTGTAGCTGAGTCAAAGTCTTTCCAGGAGATAAAATCTTTGTTTTTGCTGCGAGTGTCATCCAGATATGTTCCAGTAACTATTAGCAGACAGACTGTTCCTTCCTGCAGAGAGATTCCTGCTCTCCACTTTTCAAGTGAGAGGAAATGGACAGAAAATGTTGGGGGGTTATTTCAGTCACAGCTCTCCTCTCTCACAGAGGGAGAGCTTGGATCTGAGCTTAGCTTTGACTGTAAGTGTGCTTCAAACACACACACCTTCAGCTCATCTGCCCACCTTCCAGTCAGCACAAAGGGTGAATGATAGGTTGTATTGTATTATTCAGTACAAGGGTTAAAAAACTGCAGTGCTCCGGTTGATGAGCTGATATTCTGAAATAATTCAGAGGCAGAAATGTGAGGTCCATCCTCCACCACTCATTATTCATGTACTGAAATTCTGTCAAATCTAACCATGAGCGATGATACTACTTGCTGCAGGTGGGTTATGTGGATAAAATCTGACATCATGTTCTGTAGCGGAGTCTATGGACATGATTCGCTATAATTGGTAGCTTGCTGTGCTCTATGTTCTCTACACACAGTTATTGTGTGTGTCTCTCTGTGTTAGATCAGTGGACACGGTGACACCGTCTCTTTAAGAAAGAAGTTTTTCTGGAGTGAATAACTCCCTGCTTTTGGTTTTGGGCAATGCCATTTTTGTGCTTTTGATGTGTTAATTAAAAAAGATTAACACATTTGTGCAGCAAAAGAAAGAAATTGTCTGACCAAATATTGATATACATTAATCTTTCTGTTTATTAAATTGAGAAACTTCGGGGGAATTTGCAGGATGTAAGCGAGAAGTATCATGTTGCCATGGAGTCAAGTTAGTCGGCAGTGGGCTACAACGTTCTTTTAAACTTATATTTGTTGAGATTTTGGCAAATTGCCTCAATTAAAAGTGTGCTGAATTAGCTATTATCAGTTCCTGTTTGCAGTGTATCCACAGATGTGCAGACAACTATCACTGGATCAGTGTGATACTGAAGAAAACATGGTGATTCTCAGGCAAGTTCTGCAGTCAGAGAGTCGTCTTGCGGTTTCTAAGCAGATCTATGGACATTTGTTGTGTTGAAATCAGAGCTACTGATTTCTTCTGAGAGTGTACATCACACTGAATTTAAAATTGTATGTATCATGTGTGTGTTTTCAGATTTGACTCCAAAAAGAGGAACACAGATTTTGATGCAGCACAATCTCAGACTCACAGTACACAACAGATCCTCACGTGACCAAACTACACGACCCGCTCAGTACACCACGCACATCCGCTGTTACCTGTCTGGTTGCTGAATCTCAGATTGAGGGAGACGATCCACGGCATCGCCCAGGGCACTGTCTTCATGGTGAAGGTGCATCTGTTGCTGTCCAGCAGGGGGAAGAGGGGCGACACATCTGTCAACCAGCGACCGATGCCTCTGCCAAAATAACACACACAATCATATCATATATATCAGCCAAAATAACAGGATGCAGCAGGATACAGAAACATTTACGATTATTCAAGTCATTTTTATCTGGAAAATTCTGCTTGCCAAGAGTTGAATAAGAATATTGGCGCCACTTTCATGTCCGCGCTGTAAAGACGAAGCTACAGCCAGGAGACCGTTAGCTTAGCATAAACACTGAGAACAAGGGGGAACAGAAATCCAGAAATCCACCTACCAGCGTCTCTAAAGCTCTATAATTAATCAGTTATATCTCGTTAATTTAATCCATACAGGAACCAAAGTGCAAGTTGTGGGTAGAAGGAGTTATGTGCTTGATGATTTCTTGGCCAGGTGCAGTAACTTCCTGGCAGGTTGATAAAATTTTTGAATTACACGCAGTGTTTAAAACTGATTTTTATCAGTGTCTCATTTACACTTAAGTACATTAAAGACTTTTAAGATAGATCAGGAATTTCCAGACTTTATAACAGATCCACAAACAGCAGAGATGGATGTATTTATTCCATAAAAGCTGTGGGTTATAAACGTGAACGGTCATTATCATAACCATCCTTCACATTTGTGTCGTCAGGGTGTTTTATATCATCCTCTTACCTGCGGAAGGCGGTGATCCATCGGCCCAGCTCCATGTTGCAGTACAGACTGAGGTGATTGCAGCAGACGAACAGCTGCACCGTGTGATCCCACTGAGCGCAGGACGAGTCTCTCCTGCCGGGACACGACAGCGACGCATCCAGCTCCAGCCTGTCGAAGTCCAACAAACCTGCAACACAACAGTACAACAACGTACGAATCTCAGTATCATTAAAATGCTTACTTCTGCTCCGCTCATGCCGCAGCAAGCGCTCACACTGTCGCTCTGATGCAAAATCCTCTTACCTCTCAATGCTAATGCTGGTTTTCAGAACAGGGTGAGCTGTTTTGGGTGGTCTCTAACAGATGCTTTGGACAGAAGAGCCCGATTAAATGGATTATATCATCAAGATCAGACTGAGCGTCCTCTCATACCACAACTACACTGGAAACTGGGAAACCTGCAATAAACTTTCTTTGCACATTTGTATTTTCCTTCCTTAACTTTATGCCTCAAACCCCAAAATAATTTACATATCCTGGATTTCTGTGGAGAGTCAAAATCATTTTTAGGGGCTTTTTCCATGTGCACATCACAATAATAATGATGATAATTGTACCTGTCAGTTTTTTATGAAATGGCCGCTAAGCACAAAATACTGAGTGACAGTAAATAATATTGACATTTAAACACGTCATTTCACACACAGATTTCTGCTGACGTTACCTAGAGGCAGGTCGACTGTAGCCACCGCTCCTTTCTCTCCCTGCATCTGGACTTTGTCAAAGACAGGAACAACCTTGGCCGGACTTTGAAGCTGGGTGTGCAGATCTGCATAGAAATCAAACCTGCAGAAGAAACCAAAGTCACTGATGAGTGCAAAAGAAAAAAAACTATGATTATATTTAATATGGTGGGTGTACATATCAAATTCTAGTTATCAATTTTTTGTCAGTTTCAAATTGTACAAAAAAATGTAGAAAAACTTTAATGTAAGACTTTGGAAGAATCACGTAATGTAAAGATAAACACACTAAGGATTTTTTTTAAAGAAATTTACAGTAAAATTCATGCTACATCCTTAACATTTTTGCAACCATGCAATAAAGCTTTTAGTCTTATTTGGAAATATTTTCTGATAGTTGTTTGTACAGTGTTTAACTTTCTGTTGATCTTCGTCTACAGTTCCTGTTTTACCAGCCTAATTATTGAACTCTGTATTAACAGACATTCAAACAGTCGTGGACTTCCCCTCACCACTTTCCCTCTCAGGGAATCCCCATCAGCATCTGAATCACCCATCTACTACTCTGATAAGTCAAGTGAACTTTGAGAGAGAGCGAGAGAGAGCGAGAGAGCAACGATGTAAGAATAGATCTTGTTCATTTGACTTTGTTTTTGCACAAAAATTATGCAAATTATATTTTATACTGCACCTGTAAGAGAACAAAAATACATTTTCTAAGGGGAAATGTGGGGACATGTTCATCCACACTGAAGTGCACCTCTACAATCTAACGTAACTCAATACAGCAACCATGCAATAAAGCTCATGGTGTCATTTTCCTCTTTACTCAGATAAAACCTGGATCTTCCGGTTACAGTCGAGTCTCATCAACACGTGGGCTCTCACCACTGCGCCTGCCAGTTGATGAACCTGAACGAGGGGTAAAGGAACCAGCCCATCTCGGCCAGCGCCCCCTGTGGGTCAATACTGATGAAGAAGTCTGGAGACGGAGTGGTCTGGAACGACACATTGACCTTCTGTCCGAACCTACAAAACAAATTTAAAGAAGTATACCATCACGAGACAGGCAGCATTTAACAAATTAAACTTTTAATCATCTTAAATCATTTATTAAGAGATAACAACAATTTGAAAATCAGATTAGAGAGGACTCAGCCAGGCTTTAGAGAATCACTACTCTAACCTTTTAGAAGAACAGCTAATCTACGCTCAAGGAAGTTAAGCATCAGCACCGGGGCGGCTTTTAATCCGTCAGGTGGGGTCAGTCCTACCTGAGCGCCTGAGCAACCGAAGGCTCCAGGTGCACCATGGCAGCTGGGATGCCCAGCTGCGAATAACATTCATCCTCAACACAGTTCATGTCCTGGATCGGGTTACCAGGGAGCGCATAGACGAGGACACCGGAGGCGTTGGATTTGGCCATGTTCTGCACCTGGAAGGAGGAACAGCATCTGATGTTGATGAATTCACATGCGATCAAAGGCAGCGCAGTGGAGACAACAACACTGTGTGTGGATGAACTGTGAAATACAGCTACAAAGAATAACAAGCAGTACGACTATAACTAAACATTATTTTTGTTATCGATTAAACTGTCAGTTTTTTTTTTATTTAAATGAAATGATGAATATATGTGTAATAGAAAAATGACTCGAGTGTCGAGTCATAAAACCAAAAACATAGGAAAAATATTATTCCACAGTTCCCCTTCTATTACTTCTTCACTACATGTCTGTTGGATCCTTCTTGTTTTAGCTGGATTACTCATCTTTCTGTGAACATGTGACCGTACTGGGACAGAAGTGTGATCAACATTTATAAAACAGATTCCACATCTTAATTCATGCTTTGAAACACATGAACAAAAGGAACTGTTTAGGCCTCAATGATACTTTTGCAAAAGAAAACTTATTAGTAGTTGGTCATGCACCTTATATGGAGTGAGATTAAAAGTGCTGAAACGATCAGTTGATTGATCAATTTGGCGATCGACAGAAAACCAACAAAACATTTTTGATGAAAGTGACTAAATTCACTGTTTTCAGCTTCTAAAATCGGAGGATTTAGAGATTTAAAATCTTGAGTTATGGCCAGAAACATGTTTTGTGAGGTCACAGTGACGTTTATACCAAATCTGAAGAAATTCCCTCCTGAGATATCACGTTCACAAGGATGCGACACACAGACGGACGTACATATGGACGGACAGACAAGATGAAAACATAACTCCTCTGCCTACAGCCGCCACCGCCGCCGCCACAGAGGCAGATAAAAAAACGTCTGATAAATCATCCGACTAGTCTTTGGCGAATATTATTCTGCAGAACCTCAACAACATCGTCACAGACCTGCATGTAGTGGAGGCCACAATCTGAACAAGAGGCCGCACGCCTCATTACCAGCGACATTAACAGACCTTAGTGAAGAAGGAGCAGCTGCCCTCTGACACCCAGGCCACAGCACCCGCCACGGACGGGGAAGGGTCACATCCGTTCCCCGCATCGATCAGCTGATACGACCTCTGACCCCAACGTCCCATCAGCCAATCATACCTGGCGTCTAGTCTCTTGATGATTACAGGCATGTTCCACCCTGTGAGGAGAGAAGGAGAATGACGAGAAAAAACTCGTGCACATACAATAAATATTTTACATTACTTTCAAATAGAAGCAAAATCCGCCCAACCACTTCGTCTCTGCTGAACAGGTGAGCCAGACAACAAGCAGTGACAGAGTCTCGTCCGTCAGACCGAGGCTGAGTCAGCGTTCTCACCCTCGGAGGTGAACACGGTCTGGGAGAGGCCACAGTTGTGACCCATGCAGCTCCAGTAGTAGAGCACGCTGGGGATCCAGTTACCCAGAGCGAAGACGGGCACGGGAGAGAAGTGAAGCCGGGACAGAACCTCCTTCTTACTGCAGAGAAGAGCAGGAGGTTAAAACACGTATTTTGTCGACAATCAAACACCGACAACTCAACTAACTACACAGCAGCTTATAATTATTTAATTTCAAACACTAGATAATTAGAAAAAGAAACTTGGGCTGGAACTAATCGCAAAAACTTTCATACAGAGAATGAGATTTTCAAGTAAGAAATTAATAGTTTAGTCTTTAAAACTTCTGAAAAATGTGAAAATTTCATTACAATTTCCCTGAGTACACAGTCATGTGTTTACATTGTTTTCTTCTGTCCAAAGATATTTCATTTCATTTCATTGATACAAAAGAGAATAAAAGCAGCAAATTCTCACATTAAAGAACCTGCTATGTTTTTGTATTTTTGCATGAAGACTGATACTGTTTGTGACATCTCCCTTTTAGTCTCAGATTGTAACTGGACTTCCTCGTTTCGGGTTTCAGTTCAGTAAATGTTGTGAAGATTTTTGAGACTGTTCTCCTTTTACATTTTTTGGTTGTTTTTTTTGGGGTTTTTTTTTACCAACTGGCAACAGATATTCAGGCTGTTTCATGTTGCTCATGTTTTATCAGTTTTAATTTTTTTTTTAACTTGTGTATTTTGCCTATTATCATTAACACTCCTTGATTTCACTGCTGTTGTGTGTTACATTTCTTTCTAACTGGTATTCATTTTTATCACATTCACCGAGGGGTGATCCTGTTTTGATGTAATTTTGCTGCGAGCTAAATTTCCCATGTGAGACAATAATGACTGAACATAACTGCTTTACAGTTTTTTAGTTTTCAATTTAATATGATCTATGTTGACAGCAGAGATTTCAACTGTGATGAATTTACCTCTTAATTAAAGTCAGTTTCCACAAGTGTGTTCAGATGAGCTTGTTACTCCCCAGTGGTGACAAGTAACTAAACACATTTATTCAAATGCTTTTGCACAGATTTAAGGTATTTGTTCTTGATTATAAATCACAATGCATTGTTAAAGAATAAACTAGTGTTTCCCAACCTTTTTGGCTTGTGACCCCTTGCAGCTGGCATCCTCATTCTAGATTTAAGTTGAATGCAGTTTCACCTAAGAGACATTTCCTCTCTAAACTTCTCAGACTGTGTCTTTTAAACCAATTCCTGAATCACCTCAGAAGCTCTCAGATTTTTATTATGACCCTTGAAACTGTCCAGGGGCTCCAGACTCCAGTGTCAAGTTATTAACACAGAGAAGACTTTGGGTAGGGTGGGATTATTCCATCAGAGAAGAACTGTAAGTCTGCAATGAACAATGATTTTAATAATCAATGAATTTCACAGTTATTTTCTTTAATAATCAATCGTTCAGTGTATAAAATGTCAGGAAATAGAAGAAACCCATCATTACTCCCTGAAGGCCAGGTTCACATGCTCACAGCTTCTTTTGTTGAGCACCAGTCAAAAACATGTTGAATTTACTATCATAAAAAACTGTGAAAACTAGCAAATATTCACATTTGACAAGCTGCTCCCAGTGAATAATAGTTTGGGGCAACAGGGGCCCAACATTGTGCCCCGGGGTCCCTCAGGAGGTTCATCCGGTCATGGGGCCTGAAGCCTAGGTTGGGAACCACTGGACAAAATAAAACATGCTGTATATAAAGTGGTTTAAAATGCTGCTCACACTTAAAAGCATCAGTATTAACAATCTAATAATGTCAGAAATAACTATATTAATCACACGGGCATTTTTCTACAAAACTATTAGGCTACTTTCACTTTTGATTATTTAAGAACATAAAGCTTTTGTACTTTTACTTAAGTGGGATTTTGAATGCAGGGCTTTCATCTGTATTTTCACATTGTGATCCTGCTACTTTTACTTAAATAACGGATCTGAATACTTCCTGGATACTTCAGGAACTCCGTCAGTTCTGCAGAGATGAAAATGCAGCAAGTGTGTCATAACTTTTTTTTTTTTTTTTTTTTTTTTTAAGTGGTCTGCATTTCAGCCCCAGCCCCAACCCCTCGCCCCAAAACAGTGCTCCCCCTCAGGTCACCTGTGCATGGCGGCCCGTTGCAGCTGCTCCCTCATCCAGAGAGCATCACTGACCGCAGAGTCGTCCAGGGACAGGAAGAGCACCTGTGTGCTGTCCGGCAGGTCCTGCACAAGGCTGGTCAGGGACGACTCCGAGCTCCACATACACTCCAGAAACCCAGACTTGTTGGTGAAGGCGTGAATGACCACAGATCCCCGCAGAGCTCCGGGCTGGTAGGAAAACTCCCCATCCAGAGTTGGGACTTTGAACGCGGCCGCGACGTCCCCCGGCTCGGGCCCGGTGGAGATCTGCGGAGCGGAGGTTTTTCTGGATCTAAACGAAACCGTGTTGTCTTGGGACTCGCAGACCTGGTCCCCATCGTCGGTCAGTTTCATCCGCTGCTTAGACCTCCCCGCGGCTTCAGTCACATGAGCTGTCACAACAACAAGGAACCACAACAGCGAGGACCAGGAACGCAACACAGCCATGTTTCCGTTGACAGCTAGACACCGTGAACTCACCACAAACAGCAGATACCGAGCATGTCTTTCACAGAGTTTATGTTGAATTAAAGGCTTCTTCAACGACTCTCCTCTCTAAAACGCTTTCACGGACTTCCTAAATTCACCTCCAAACATTTGAGTTGGGGGCGGGTCATGCTGCTGTCTACGGCGGCTGTAGCGGGACAAACAGCTTAAAAAGCGCAAACCGTACACCGGGCGATTGATATCGCGAAAACGGGATTTCAGTTGCAGTTGGTTGCAAAAATGTGTTGTTTGTCACTAACCTCATAATCTACAGTAGGCTAAAATTATAAATATTAAAGTAATTATAGAAGCCTATTGGGAACTTTATTAAGATGATCATGGAAACACTGGACTTGACTTTCCAGGGATAGATGAGCGGAGCTGAGAGAGTGAAAGAAGAATAAAAAAGGAGGGAAATGAGAACAGAGTGATCCGGAGGAGCTCAAATAAATACTGTCTGATAATATTACAGTACATGTCCATGTTGTTTATCCTATGATGCTATTCCTTAAAGAGATGTATTATCATTGGAGTAAATGTTCTTCTGGTGGCCTAATATTCAGTTCAGAACACTGAAGACATTTACTTGGCCTTGTGGATCTATGACTGCTCAGTTAGAGCAGCACATATTATTATGGTCTGGATTTAAATGTAGATTTGTCATCTAAACATTAAATCTGTGAACAGCAGAGTGTAACAAAAATAGGTGCCAAAAGTAGTGATGCTGTTTATGCCAAATTCATTCCCCACCTGTCATGTACATTCAAAATAGTCACATCAGACAACCTTTGCCTCTTTTTATGTGACAGTAGTGAAAATTAGTCATTGTCAAAATCTGTTGTGTTGTGGTTTCAGAATGATGGAGACAGAGAACAATTAGATTCAAAATGTGATGCAGGCTCGGGATGATTTTCTTTTCTTGGGCAACTTTCATGTTTGTGGCTTGGTACGGTAAACAGCATGTAGCTGCTGTGAACGGGGAGAAAATCCTCCGGGGAGCATGTCCCCTGAATATTGACTTAAGTTGGGGCTAAACCCTGAATGTCTACAGTGTCAGGCCGCTGATTATTCTCACAGGTAATCATGAAACCAACCAGTACTCTAGAGCTGAAATAATTGGTGGATTTGGTTGATTGGCATTATTGATCGTTGACTGACATCAAACGTGATGTTAACATTTTTGTGCTTTTGACTGTTGCTCAGACAAAAAAAGAAACTTTAATACGTTAATTTGGGTTTCAGGGAATAATAACTAGAAAATTCCTGGAGAACTTTTGAATGTGCCTGCTGCTTGGTACATGTACTTCACTCCTCACGCTTCAATCCTAACAATTATTAATTGATGCTCCATTGCTGTTATTATTGATAACACCGTTACACCTAAGTGACAGTGCCTGAATACAACAGTATATAGGAAACAGCTGTAACACTGATTTTGTTTACTCAAGAACCTTTGTGCTTGGGAAATGTATATGATTTAACAACTATTTTGTACTTAACTACATTTATTTTACAGGTATACAGTTGTTATTTAACAGATGCAGATGTTATGGAGCCTGCGCATGAAACACCTACTAATTATAACAAATGCCGATATGAATCCCTGTGACTCACAGAATAATTGCCGGAGACGAGCATTGACCCACATCATTCACTCCGGCTGTGCGTAAAAGTGCCGTGTGCGCAAAAAGAGCGTTAATGGATGGTCGATGGATGGTTAATGGATCCCCGTGGCGTAATGGCGCATCATCAGAGAAGGCGCGCTGCTGTTGTCTCTTTCGGCATTTAAAATAATCCAGCAGAGAGGTGCAGACTACCTGCACGCACATACTTCTTATTAGCTGGAACCCAGGCTGAAAGGATTCAGCTTTTGTATTTTTATGCAGAAGCCTTTGGGGTGAAATTACGCAAGGTCTGCACTGATGGAGATAGTTAAGCTTGTTCTGATACTCGTGCTGCTTCTGACAAATGTTTTCTGTCAAAAAATTGAAGTTGACAATTGGACAGAAAGCGGCGAAGAGGTAAGACTTATTTAACTTCATTGCATTTGTGGATTTATAAAACTGTGGAACATAAACTGTCTGTTCGCTTAAGAAACTCTTGGGAAGCTCTTGGGAAGACAGTTTCTTTGGCTCAGCTGCTGGAGGAAATTAATTTGAATACTAAGAGATACTAGAAATATCCAGTCTCTGTATTTATACATTATTTCTGTCTCATACAAGAACAAGTGGCCCAACTCTGGAGTAATTCAAGACATATTAGTGAGAATGATCAGAAAACCAGGACCACGCCAATATCTCGGACTCATGGGGAAGAAAGACTCTGGTAGGCGCTTTAAAGCCACGCTGTCTCACAAGAATAAACTTTATGTTTTTCTCATGAGAGAAAAATCACTGTTTTCTTTCTTTGCTCCAAACAGCAAAAACGCAGACAGCTCGTAAACGTAAGTATTATTATCTTTATATCATATTTCAAAAAGTGGCACTGTATTTAAAGAAAGGTTGAGTCTTTATGGGACGTTTTTCTTCCCAGGGCACAAATTTCAAACCTTTGTGGGTCTGATGGGTAAAAGGAGCTTTGAGGATAAAGGTATGATTTATTCAACTGTCACATAAAAAAAAAAGTCAAATTTCAGTGGAAATCTGCCTGGTAACAGCTGATCTCATCCCTGCAGGAGCCCTGTGAGCTGCACAGAGGACTGAAGTTTACTGAAGAAAACTACATGTGTTTTGTTTCATTTCAGATCGACTACAAAAAAAAGTTTTATTTTGTCGAATCAGTCTGTCATTGTCTCATAAAAATGTCACATCTAACAGTGGAGTCTGGCACCGTTGGCAAAGCTGATGACACTTTTAGGCAACCAGTGACATCTAGTGGGGGAAATAAAGCGGTGAAAAAAAACACTGGAAATATTAAATGATCACTGAAACTTAATGTAACGGTAGTAAAATAGTGTCATGTAAAATCACCATCATTTCAAACTAACTGACTGCATCATTTTCCACAATAAAACCAATTCACTTCTCAATATCATCACAGGTTTATTAAGTGACTTTGTACAATACAAATGAAAAATAAAATTAAAAATATAGAGATGGAGTACATAGCCAAAGCAAATTGCGGTGTTGACTCTTCATTTCCCACTGACCCATTTCCGCAGAGTGACTGAAATATTGTTTTCTTTTCCAACACGTCCAGGATCACTGTTATATGTGAAAGTGTGGTTGTTTGTTTTTTTGATTTCAAACAGTGGACGCTGCTGTCAAGTCTCTGAGAGTTTTCTAAACATACAAAAGAAGTTATTACTTCAGCTGGCTCGGTATATATAAAAATAAACTAAAGTGAAATATAACACTTATGACATTATAAATGGTGGTCCAAGGCTAGTGGAGATAGCAAAACATAGAGGAAAAAGAAAGCGTTACATTTCAGAAAAAAAAGAAGCTTTAGCCATATTTTTTTTTAGAAATCTATAAAAAAGGCCCAAGGTTCATTTTTTATTGTTTTTCATGGTTGTAAGTTTTTCTGTTGACACCATTTAATTTGAGGCTGTCGCACTCAAAGGAGGAGGGTTACGGATTACCGGGTACACTCAAAACAAAAAGGATTAGTTAATGCCTTGTCCTCTTCTTACTTTAATACATGACAGAAGATCAGGTTAATGTTCATATACTGTTACTGTCATTTTTTTTCCTGTAAACAAAAATCATTCACCAGAACTTGATTGTACAACAGTCGGACACGACTCGTGGGTAATTTTTTGTCTTAACTCTCCATAAAACTGTTCACATCAGTTATTTAAAAGCAACCTTGGGAGGGGAAAAAAGAGCAGCAGGTGGGGGCGGGGACAGTTATAACAACAACAATAATAATATCAATAATAATAATAATAATAATAATAATTAAAATAATAATATGGGTTTGGCCTTTCTAAAATGGGGTTATTTTTTTTCTGCTGTTAAGGTAAACACATTCTTTGATGATGATGAGTCCCGAGGCAGCGAGGGGACTCTGTGGTGGCGGTTCTGGCTGTACATTATGCAGACCCTCTCCACCCCCCCCTCACTTACCCACAAATACCCCCAGTACCCCCTCTAGTGGGTGGGAGCAGGAGCACAGCTGTGCTGGCAGACATAGCAGGGCCAGAGGAAGAGGAGGAGGAGGGAGGATGAGGAGGAGGAGGAGGAGGAGGAGGAGGAGGAGGAGGAGGAGGAGGAGGAGGAGGAGTAGGGGGAGTAGGAGGGTGATGTCAGTGCCACACACTGGTGTCCTGACCGGCAACGTTGGCAAACAAAAACAACTCAAGTTGGGGTGGTCCTGCCGACTGTCTTTAAAAGATCTTGCCTTTCTTTTTGTTTTTCTCCAGAGTCCTGCAGAAGAGGAAGGACACACAGAATCAGTCCTCATATCTAAAATCAAATTTCAGCTCCTTTGCTTTTAGATGTCCTACTATCAAATAGATACATCACTTTATAAGTTACGTCTGTAGTGAACCAGATAGTAGAAACACTACACAGTGTTGAATGATGCATTTATAAGCTTTATATCTAAATACACATTATCTATAGCACTGATTCCCAACATTCTGGCTTGTGGCCAGTGGATCGAGTCATTGTCTACTAATGAGCTAATGTGTTTATTAAATTTCTTTGTAATGAAAGGTCTGAAACAGTAAAACCGTCTTTGCAAAAGTAAAGTTTGTAGTAATCTCCGGAGCGATAAACATTATGTTGCTTAACAGAATTTTTTGTTCTGTCTTTCTAACCCTGTAATAACCTCATGGCCCCTCAGGGTTATTTTACAGCCCCTGACTCCCAGGCTGAGAGCCGCTGAGCTTGTTGCCTGTATATTGTATTTTCAATTGAAAATGTAAAGATTATGTAATGCTGTTCTGGCACTATAAAGCTGAATGACCTTCTCTGACACAGGCTGTGCCTGAAATGACTCGCCATTTACTCTTAAGTGCACTGAGTGCATTCAGTACATCTCCCTACGCCAATGTTTTTGACTGTCCCAGTTCTGAGTGAGGACACGAATGGCATGGACCTTACTTTCTGCTTACAATCCCGCATTTATAGATATAAACATTATCATTATGAAACTGCAGTTTAATAACGATGAGGCAGAAAGACAAGGATTCATAAGTGACCAGTTACTGCTCATAGCAGAGTCCTGAGTGTGTGTTAAATTGAAAAAGTGACTGAGTGAACAAGAAAAATGATTTCTGATACAGCCACGTTCTCAGATCATCATCATGAAGGTGGCATTTTCTTCAGTGGTTTTGTATTTGATCACATTACTTTGTCTCTGTTGTGGATTACTTGATTTAAAGGTTGTGTTAGGGTTAGAGGGTTAGTGATATACAGAACTGTGTAAAAGTTTTAGACAATTTAGATGTTTAGACTCTTCAGAGAGGCGCCTGATTGGTCCCAAACTCAGTCTGCACCATGGCAACGAACCCAAACGTAAAGCCAGAGTCGTACAGAACTATCTTCAGGGACGAGGAACAAGGAGTCCAATGACAGATGGTTCAGCAACCCAAAGATCTCAACATCATGGACTCAGTCTGGGATTACATGAAAGGTGTGTGTGGATGATATAGGAGTGTGTGCACACAGCTGAACCATGAAAGGTGTGACAGCGAGAGCCAGCTATACCTGGAGGCCTCCAGTTTCTGCTGCTCCAGGCGCTGCTGGGCCTCCCAGTTCGCTCTCTCATCCTCAAACACGCGTCTCTTCTCCTCCAGCTCCTTGTGCTGAGCCTCCAGGTTCTTTTTCATCTGCTCATGACGCCGCTGAAGCTACAGAGACACAGACAGGACGGAGGATGCCATCAGCACTTTATACTGAAGCAATGCAGTCAGAAAATGTACAAAACATGAAGTGAACTTTTTCACACGTTTTATCTATTAGCTTTAACGTTTATTTCTGGCTTTGACTTGACCTTCCATTTATTTATGTACAAAAGTCATTTTAACACATATGAGTTATTGATATACTTTAATTGATCTACAAATCAGCAAAAACAGCATCGCCTTTACACACTCTTTATATAGCATTGTTATCAGCAGTAGAAGGCATCACAGGACAATATTCAAAGTGCAGGCATCAGCCAGCCTGGTGTAAACAAATTTACATCCATGTTCTTGCTGCACAACAACTTGCTGTCTGAGTGTATAAAGTACATTCATATTTTACTTCCATGTTTTCTTGATTTAAATCTCATTTTATTGCAATAATCTTAACATGTGGAAATAATAAAATGGAGCATAAATAGCTCCATGTGTTCAACAGATATTTAAACAGACATGACTTACAGTCTGCATGTACATTTACATGCACACAGCCTTTATTTAAAATCACCCCCCCATCTTCTTTTCTTTTCTTTTTTTTTTTTTTTTGGGGGGGGGGGGGGGGGACAACGACTAGCAAACAGAACATTCATTTACACAAATCAACAACACACTCTCATACAGCTCTCTCGCACTTCTAACCGCCGTAACACGTCAGCACAAGAGGAAGGAAGACGCTCAGACAGATGAGTAATTTCACAAGCGCATGAACTGCAGTATTCATTAACACAGATGTTTGTATGTGTGTGTGTGTGTGCGTGTGTGTGTGTTTTACCTCTGCTTCTGAGTCTTTGAGCTTCTGCACTTTTTCCTTGACTTTCATCTCAAACACCTGCTCCATCTCCATCTCCATCTTCTTCATCTTAGCCACATGCTCTCGCCTCTCCTCCTCCATCTGGGCCAGAGGACTCCTGCACAGGGAGTACGTGAGCACGCACGCACACACACGCACACACACAGACACACACAAACACACCAGATTTAGACCAGCTCTACACTACATCACCAGCACCGGTGTACACATCTGTATGCTGATACAGTGTAACAGTAATTTCATCCATAGCTACCATGATTAGATTTTTAGCCTTACTCCAATAGGACTGTTAAAAACTGAATTTACTGAATGTATTTTTGGTTTTATTTGACAAAGTTAGTATTTTCATCCTATTCTGCAAAATGAAATCTCAGCAACCCTTCAGCAACCCGTCTCAAAGTTGTTTGCGTGCAGATTGCAATTCTCTACAGAAGAAGAAAAAGTTGAAAAAGAGAAAGAAGTAGAAGGAGGTTTGGAAAAGAAATAGCTGGATTCTGGCTTTTCAGTGGATTGCAGCAGTAGGGGTCGGACACCTGAAAACATGCCAGCTGGATCCCAAATCATCTGGACTGGTCGACTAAACTGGTGAAAGTAAATTTAGAACTTTTTTCTCTTGCAGAGCGGCCAGAAAAGACAGGAAACTGACTTTAAACTTCATCCCCCCCCATCCCCCCAAAGAAATACAAACTGTTGGGGTAGGGGAGGAAAAACAGACCAAGAGGTGTGAAGTCTTAGGAATGACAGGATCCAACAAGGCTGTGAAAAGAAAATGGGGAAACCAAAACCAACCATGGGACATTTCTGGGAACCAGGAGAGGGACCCAAAAGCTAATGCAAGGAACCTGTGAACACTGGTTGTCAGTGCAGGTGGTGGGTTAAAGGTTAGTAAAGCTCAACAGGACAGTATGTTGCAGTGTAAGTGTGCAGAGACCCGCTGTGAAATACATGTGGAGGTTACCTGTGATTATGAGGAGTTTTATTTGGAGGAGTGATAACACGAGCAAAGCTAATAAAGTATCTCTTCAAGCTGCAATATACTGTGTTTCTTTAAATGAAAACAAATACAATTAATACATTGTGTTTGTTTGTGACTGTGCTTTTCAGGGTATTTCTAGAAGGAACGCATCAATCCAATATAATGATTCAGTATCAACATCAATACTGACCTTATTAACACAACCAGTCCACATTAAATACTGTTTCCTTTTTTTTCAGTTAATGGTTTTAATGAAATCAATTGTTTCCACTTTAAGTTACATTCATTCAGTCCCTGCAGGCTGTTGACTCTGGCTTTAGCGCCACAGAAATCCCTGGCCTCCTTTTGCCTTACATAACAGGGATTCAGGTGAGTTAAACATAGTAAGGTAAAGAGATTTTTAATGTGGGAGACGGAGAGCACTGGTAACAGTTAATTGGTAGAGACATATACACTGAGCCAGGGGATTGGAGTCATATTAGGAGGGAAAACTTGGATTGATGCATCCCCTAATTTCTATAATTCCAGATATTAAAGTCTTACGGCGAGGCTTTAAAGTAATTCTTTAAATGTTTTGGTGTAAATACATCACTTTGTGAATATAAAGACAAGCTTAGCAGCTACGGAAGTACGCAATAACAACTGTAAAAGGAAAACAAACTAATGTTGTTAGGATGGTGGTGCTTGGTCATTACGCTTTAACATAAATCTAGTTAAAACGAAATTTGGGACAAGTTCGTTCGTCTTATTTCTTACTAATACAGATCCTCTGAATTTTGCAGTTATTCACCATCCGCCTCAGACAAAGTTACTTTTCAGAGTTGATATCAAGAGGGACACTAAAGGTGGAATCCAGCACCACCACACAAACACATTTTTGTCTCCCAAGGGAAAACCGCTTCAACATTGTTGTCATAAACACTGGTAACAACTCCAAACGTCTCATGTGCAGGTCTCTGTTATTAGTCCAAGCAGGGCTAATAAAAGCAGCAGGTGGAAGCAGCAGTGAACGCACCAGTGGAAAGACTTAAAGGATTTGTTGTTGGGGGAAAAATTACAGCATCACATTCGTAGGTGTCAAACTAGATTTTATAAGGAGGAGCGGCAATTCACAGTTTTCCCCCCGCTGTTCCTGGAAACATCTACTGATGGGGGGGAGGGGGAAGTCGGGGGGGTTGACTCGAGTCAACAGGGAGGAGAGAGAACACCCAAATGCAGCCAATAAGGGAGAATAAAGGAAGGATAACATCTTAAACAAGGGTCTGAAAAATAAGTGAAAAAAATGACCACTTACATTCCTTCAACTGTGTCAAGTCTAAAAAACAAAAACACATACAACCAAAACACACACACACACACAGACACACACACACACACACACACACACACAGCATGCAATGATGAGGTCATGCACTAAAATAAACCTACAGTCTATTAGGCGTGTTCTGTGACTCAAACTACTTTCTCACTGCAAATGGAAAAAAAAAAAAAAAAGAGCTTGGAAAAACTTAACAATGTGGGCTTTGTGAGCTGGGTGTCAAATACATTAGCAGAGTTGCTCAAATGTTTAGCTGTGTGTTAGCATCAGCAGTGTGAGGCCTCTATTCAGCTGTACAGCAAAATCAGTGGCATGATTTTATGCAAGGTAGTACGGTGAGAGGCTACAACAAAAGCAAAACCATTGATTGATTCTCAAACATCACAAACAGAGGACATATGGTCGATGAATGAAGCCCCAACCTTTGCTTTTCCAGTTACCTGGAACCTAAATACCTAAATAAAATAGGATATGAATAAAACATTTGACAACTCAGTCATCTGCAAACACTTCCTACAGGCCAAATGACAGTCATCTTGCTTTCACAAATGTATCCTACAAGGTTTAACACATGCAACTGGCAACTAGAATTATGGTTGTATGCTTCAGCCAACACGTCAAGTTGCAGGAAATATGGTCACAATCTCCTTCTGTTCTTGAGTTACAACGCTGAATAATGACCACAAGTGCTTTTTTATCAGAGTGAAGTGGACCTTTGATTGTTTGGATATAAAACGTCATCACTTCATCATTTTATCCTGTTAGACATTTGTGTCAGACTTTGTGCAGCCAGAAATGTGTTTTGTGAGGTCACAGTGAAGATTTGTTCCCTGATATTAAGTTGTCTAACGTATTAGTCCCAACAGTCCCTGCAACATCTGCATCTGTAGATTCCATTAAGCATGAAATACAGTTTTTGAATATGGGTCTAAATTTTCTAGTATTCACCTGCTGACATTTTTCTAAATCTGAGTTTCAAAACAGAATCAAACCTTCAGATAAAGACTCATTCTGTAAACGCCTGGTGGGGGAGAAAACTTTCCATATGTAGGAAACATTTAGCAGCATTTGGTTGGTTATACAGTAATCCCCCAAATCTTAATCATCTTGAAAATTAGCTTCGTACACTAGGAAATAAAGCAGGTTCTGTTCTATTCTACACAATCATAAAAAAGGCAGTTCATCAATAACTTTCATTTGATCTACTTTTTCATTTTTCAGAAGTGAATGTCTCCTCCCTGCCTGCCTTGACTGAAAACCACTGCCTGTATTGTATTTTGTCCAGGACTTACTTGGTGGACAGTTGTCCTTTGGCCCTGTTGTTGTCAACTCCATTGTAGGTGACAGCGGCCAGCTTCCTGCTGCGGTAGTTTTCATAGTGGACATTGTTTGTCACATCCTTCAGGTCCTGCATGTGAGTTCTGGGGACAAACAACAAAGAATTTCATATATTTAAAATCTCTAACACAGTTACTAAGTTAAACAACTGACATTCATTCATTCTTTTATAGTAAAAACATATTTTACTATTGAAGAATCAGCACTAGCCTCCTCAGAAACCACATAAACAGTCTTAGATGAGCCTGCGTTTGTCAACTGTCTGGTGGATTAAAGTGTTTATTAACTGTAAATGATACAGGTTACTTATCCTCTTTGTATTTTTCAGTACCTGATGAGCATGTCCCTGAGGATGGTGAAGTCGCAGTGGTCACTGTTTTCAACTAGGAGGGAAGAGAAGACGTTGTTCAGCCAAATTATCAGTTAAAAAAAAAGTAAGTAAGTAACATCTTCTGACGCACTAGACAATACACGGCAACATGTGCACATGAGTAATAAGTAATGTTCAGTTCCTGTTTTCAAGAATGCTGTTTTGTAAAGATATATTTATATATATATATTTTTAACTCTCACTGTATTTATCTAAATTCTCCAGTTGTATTTCGATGCATTACTTACTTTCTTTCAGCATTTAAACATTTCAATGTGGTAATATTACACTAAACTTTCATACCTTCTGCAACCCCCCAGGGGTACTGTCTCCCTCTGACCCTTTTGCCGTTCACCTCAATGATGGTGTTGCTTCCTACTACAGCCAGTGGCAACTTGTCCTGGCAAAAGAACAATGTAAGAGTATAATTAATACCAGTGTTTGAGCCTGGGTTCGTAACAAACTAGTACTCTTGTGTAATTTGACGTGTGGATCTGGCAGGTGACATACTTTGATCTTCTTCACCAGCCTGTTCTCCTCTTCGTCGTCTGTCTCGGGGAACTCGTAGATCTTGATTTTGTGCTCTTGGATTTCCCGCATGATCTGGTGCAGAACAGGAAAAGAGAAGATCTTTGAGTTGCTGACTGGAAATGACTAAACTAAACAAGCAGGACCTTAGGCTCATGCTGAGCCAGGAAAATCATTCCAACAGCTTAATTTTAATTACAAGGTAACACATTATCTAATGTAAAATCCTTGCAAAAGCTGTAGTATGCAATATGAATTTGTCATATGTCTGACAAACATGTGGTCACATCCTGCCCACACTCCCATACTTACTCATATTCATATTCTGTAGTTTCATGATATATTCAGTTGCAGTTTTGTTTCTCCTCACCCAGTCTAGTGTTAATATAGTGACTTTATGATGTTGAAGATTCATTTTTGTGTTTGTCATCTTGTTTTTGTGCTTGTGCTCCACAGTCTAATCTTAATGGTGACACTCAACCTTCTAGATACTTCCTTGACACTTAACTTAATTTGATTATACTACATTAACTAGTTAATGTCAGCAATGTTTCTAGTAAAAGTATGACACAAAACCAAATTCAGACTTTTAGCAATCTTTTTTCTTTTCAAACTTGTGTACTTTACAGACAACTTTTGACACAGTTTAGGACATGTGGGTCATCGCTCCACAAACAGCTGCAACATCCCAGAGGTCGTTCTTTACTTGACTTTGCATCAAGAAGCGCAGTATTGCCGTCATACCGATGACTACAGTAGACAAAAAAAATCCTCAGAGATAGTTTTTCTGCAGTAGTGTGCAGCTGTGGAAACCACTGACCTGCTTCTTGAACTGTTGGCATTCCTCTGGAGTGAGGGTGTCTGCTTTGGCGATCAGTGGGATGACATTGACTTTCTCATGCAACCGTTTCATGAACTCAATGTCCAGGGGTTTCAGTCTGCGGAGAGATAAAGATACAGCTTTATATTTATGAATATCTTTAAATCATGTTGAGATATTGTCTAGTTAATACTTAGTATTATATCTTGAATGCACAAGTCTGTCTAGCACATTTAAGTTCAAAATAATTAATCAAACTGTTGTGGAGTCTAGTCCTTTGTCATCATTGGAATAAAAGAAGATATTTTGGGGTTTTGGATTTACATCTGATCACTGCTCCTTGGTTAGTTCTTCCTTAGACATCAAAAGAATAAATGTAGTTAAACCAAATATAGCAAAGTATCTGTGACGCCTGACTGATGTTTGTAATGTCTAGGAAAATGACCTTGTAGTCGTGAGAAAGTGCTGCTATTCTTGGCCGTTTTTTGATCTGAATAAATAACATTTGACATTACTGACGTTTTGAGTTATAGCTTTGCATTTCACTGTATTTGGTTATATAATATATTCACATCTTCATTTGATTCTCTTATGGCCTTGTGGAAATATCCCTCTGAATCAAACTCTGCCCAGAAGCAGTATGTGTTGTTTTTAGTGGTTAGAGTGGGATGCATGTTTGTCATGGAGCCAACAGCAATGGAGGTCAATATACAGCACAGTGCTGAAAACCTGAATGCAACAACTGGTAGTTATTATCTAACAGAAGAGTAACAAGACAAGCAACTCCACTAGTTATCTATCCATCAGCTTACGAAAACCTTTAATGAGGAGCCTACAGACATCATTACCAGGTGATGTAATTGATGCTGTTGCACACTTGAGTCTGATAAACCAAACAAATGATAATAAACAGCTGGCCCGTTGCATTAGTACACATTTACAAAGTTTCAAAAATAGCTTTCATTGCTAAATGTTGGCTGACATGAATATTTCACAGATGCATTGTAACCAAAAAATCTAAGTCAACACGACGTTACTAATGATATCTAAATTAATATTAAACCAACCATGCTGTGGATAAGCTACAATGCAGTTGGTTTGGCTAAACATGTCCCAGACCAATCTCTTTATTCTGAAGAGACCAATATCCACCTCAATCAAGCACATTTCCCAAACTGTCTTATACAAATACAGTTAGGTATTTTTTTTAGAGAGCAAAAGATCTAGCCAAAATGAAAATATATTGGAGACAACGAGCAACATATATGTAAAATCAAGACAAATCTGCCAATTACAATATGGAAACCCAAGGTGATATCTTCACTAACTGACAGTCCGAAACCTAAACATAATCAGTTTATAATGATACAAAACAGAAAATCCTCATAAATGATAAAATTGAACTCAGTAATGTTTGGCATTCCTGCTTTAAATGATATAAATATATATATATATATAGAGAGAGAGAGAGAGAGAGAGAGAGACAGAGAGAGAGAGAATATTTTTCTGTTGGACTAATCGACTAATCATTGCAGCTCTACATCAACATACAGCATTTGATTATCAAAAGGGTAGAGTTGTAAATAATCAGTATTAGCCCTCAAAATGTTGCATCAGTGTATACATAATCAGCTATACTGATTTCTTTTCCGTATTCACAACCTTTTCTATAAATAAGCAATACAAAACTTGATTGTTGTTTAGGTGTGTATTTTTGTTTTTATTCTCTTTCTGCATAAATCTTCTTTCCTGTTTTATAAAGTGTATAGAGGCACTATGTGGTTTTATACACAAAACAAACTTTCTTACTTACTGATGCCCACACCTGGGTTTAACCAGTTTGAAATTTTTATGATGCAACAGAAACTGATGTGGGTGATCACTTCCTTCATGAGTCACTTCCTTCATTAATACTAATCAGTCAAACAGTTAAAATATCCTGGGACATCAGTACCATCTGAGCAGGTGTTCTCCACTGCAAGTCTCACAGTTAACAGACTGTGCACCAGACTAACCCCACGGCATGTCGACATGTTGCCATTTCTACATAAAAACCAGTAGACAAGCTGTCAGTCTGTGCTGTGCTATGCTGAGGATTGAGGTAGCCCTGGCCTGTTTACTTCATTTTGAGGTTTAATGCCATTCTGACTCTGTGTCACGTGAGGAGCAGCCTGGCTGTTCACACCAGAAGCACAATCCTCCACACTTGGTCAACAAGCTATTCTGCTCCTCTGCTCTATTAAAAAAAATAAATAAATAAATAAATCACTCATAGAGACGATCTTTATAATAACCTCACGAAGTTACAACATAGAGTTTTATGTGTTCCTGGATCAGCTGGGTGACGTTTCTTCAGAAGCAACAAAGTTAAAAGGACCATCGCCTTGTGAGATGATCTGCTGGGAGGGGCTTCTCTCCAGCCAGGAGAGAAGCCAGGTTAACATCAGTTAATGGTCTGTTAAGAAGTTCGGCCATTGGTGAGAAAAAAAACAAACAGAAAATGAACATCCCTCATCACCTTCTTTAAACCTTTAAGTAAACGAGTTACAGTTAAATATTCAGACTGTCTCGTGTTCGAGGTCACTGTTGTTGTTGTTGTGTGAGAGCAGTCAGCTGGTGTAATAAGGGGATGCTCTGTGTGTGTGTTTGTGAGAACATACGCTGCACATCCTCAAGGCTAAAGTACAGCTTGCGTGGGGACAGAGGACACGCTTGTACAAACACAATGTCTCACAGAGGACGGACAGACATAAGATGGAGAAGAAAAAAAAGCACACAAGGAGAAAGGAGGACAGAGGCTTCTTCACTGTTTACAGCAAGTCATGGTCAACAGCTTTAAGGACATGTGAGCACACGCTGGACATTTGCATATACACAAATGAAGCAGCTCCACAAAGAGGGACACAAACACAACATTATCCAGCCGTACAATGACAAACAGCAGTATCTCCTATTGTATTTTCTAAGGTCAAGAGCCATGACTTGTGGCAAACTTTCATATTAACATCATTCTAAACTGATACATACATTCAAAAGGGGTTATTGACTGAATACCAGCAAAAGCTTTTTGTTCATGGCAGGAAATAACTGCTTGAGGCCTCATTTTTCAATTTCACTACACCCACACTTTGACTGAATTGTGCAGCACACAAGAGACGTACACTTCTTAAAAGAAAGACAAGAACCTCTTAGCTGTCCAATAACTATAGAAGATCTGGTGGCTTGTGAATAATAAACATTGAAATTAAAATTCCTCACAGTCGTCTCTTTATGAAACATTTGGCAATCAGTATCATCTGCTGGGCATTTTGCCAGCGTCTTCGTCTGCATTGCTTGCTCCCCCCCCTTTTTTCCCTTTTTACAAGCCTCAAGTTTTAACCCTTATTTTGCAAGACAAGCTGACTCAGTCTCACGTTATCATTTACAGCAATGGCCCGTGAGGAGCAGAGATGAAGTAAGACAACACACGCACGTACTGCACATACAATCCCCGACCTCAGAATCTAGTATGACCACAGTTTCATGCTGTTGCCACGGAGCTGTTCCAGCTGAGGGTTCAACACCTGGCTGAAATGTTAAGGAAGGAAGAGCTTTACTGTCTACCCTTCCTTGGACTCTCCAGATAGTGCAGGGATCTGAACCGGCAACCTTTAGTTGGGGCACCGCTGACCTCTTATTTTTTCCTCGTTACGCTATTTTTGTTCATTTCCTTCCACTGTTCTTCCTTTCTTGAGTCCTTAAGGCCATCCACCTTGAACAAGGCAGTCACATTTCAGAGTTTGATTCACGCTGGAACTGCGTTTTCTGACAACATAGGGCGCTTTAAATGAAAGCATCCACTAAAATAATTGCCTCAATAGACATCAATTCAATTCTTAAGGCAATTATGAATTTGTCACCCAGACTCACCCGTGTCCCGAGGGGGCGATAAAGTACAGGCAGCAGTGGATTCTGCTGTCAGGCATCTGTCTTCTATTCACCCGAGATTCTGAGTTCAGGTAGTCTTCAAACTTGCTGTCTATGTGGTCAATGATCGGCTGCCAGCTGCAAAATACAAATTACAGCTTCTGATAAGAAACAAAAGGTGGAGAGTAGCTTTGACATTTTAGCAATTACAAATTTAGGAATATCATCTGAGGTGCAGTTGCGGTGATTCTTACCAGTTGCTGTTGTCGACAGCATCTCCAAACCCTGGGGTGTCAACTATTGTGAGCAGCAGCTGGACGCCACCCTCCTTTATTAAAACTTTGGACTGCTCCACCTGACACAAGAGAAAGAATGAAGGGCACATTGTGTTTACCTCTGCCACAAACTGTGGATTTGAAACCAAACCATTTAATTAATAATGACAAAAACAAAAACACAGAACGGAAGGTGGGTTGCAAAATCATTAGCACTGTATGCCAATAGCGGCACAGATTATATAGTTCACATAGAAAACACTTGAAGCTAGCAGCATGTAGCAACACGACATCTCACACTGTGCAATTAGCCAACTATGCTGAGAAACCAGAAAAGCACACAAGCATCTGGAGATAGCAATGCTGTCAGTCAAGAGGCAGACAGATAAAGTCAGCACCTCAAGCACTCAAGACTGAGGACTATGTTGTGTAATTAGAGAGGATGAAGATAAAATCATATATGGCAGGAGCTGACAGTGAGTCTGACTTGTTTAAACTAGGAGGAGAAACTAAGGATTCATTGCATGTTTTTAAGAATCAATCAACCCTCATTGGAGTAGGGTAAATGTTATTTTTCACAAATCAAAATGAGCTATTAACAGAGCTGTATCTAGTTCAAGAAAGTCATACAACAGACACTTCTCTAAACAAACCCCATAATCCTCTTCTTACAATATTCAGATGTTTACTAATGTTAAACCTGAGGGGTAACTATTTCTGTGTTCTCTGTTGTATAGTTAGAAAGATGGTTGGAAGATAGATAAATCTTTCTGATCTTGACAGAGCTGCGTCTCTGGCACTGTAATATTGTAAATCACAGCGTTTTATAAACAGTGCATTTATGTCAGTTTTTATTATAATACACTGTGCTTGTTAATGCTGCTTTAACTGTTGACAGGCAAATTATTTAATGTGACTGTCTTCATCTTAGTAGACTCAAAGGCAGCTGATCCACTTGGAAGCTATATACTTGGGACCATAATAAAAACAAACTGATAATTAAGTAGGTATGTGCGTCACTGAAATAGATGCTCTATGACACAGTACAGAATCTGTATTTGTTGGTGTTGTGGCCATAGTGCTGACCACACTTTCAAATTAAACGTCGAAATTATGGCTTGAGTAGCTGCCAAAAGCTGTTTAAGTGAGCCATTTTTCAACGCTGATATTTGGTCTACTTAATGTTGTATCTAAAAGAAATACTGTTGGCGGCTACTTCCCCTCTGTGTATCTGTTTTTGTTTTTTCTTGTTGCCCCAGCACATGCTAACAATGCTGGTGTATTTGTTGTTAACACTGCGTGACATTTATTTGCCAAAATGTACCTGTACAGTCTTTTTGATTCGATGTGACGGTCCAGGATACTCTGATGAATACAGGTCTGTTAGGAACAGAGAGTTGATCAACGTGGATTTGCCAAGGCCGGATTCACCTGAAACAGAGGGGAAACAAAAAGACAAATCAGACAAAGTATTGCATTACTTGGAATAACGCACTGAAAAATCTATATTACAAAAGCCCTACCCCTTCCATCCCCTTCCATTATACCCACACAAAGATCACCGTTGACATCTTAAAGGCAATCAAAGGGCATGTGTCTAGCCGGGATGAGACTGACATTTGCCCAGGACATTAATCCATTTGGTTAACAGTTAAAGGCTAAGGAAACAACACAGACAAGTGGCCATTGTGTGCCCAGTTTCCAAGTTCCCAATGAAAAGGATCATTAGTGGAAATGACCACTGGCACTGCCTGCCTTGGCTGATGGCCACAAGTCAATATTTAACGAGTCACCATTTACACCAAAGCCACAGTCAAAGGGTAATGTGTGGAGCTTGTACTGTAGCATTTGTTTGTCATGCATTTTATGCATGGCATGTAACCATTTGTTATGGGTATGTGCTTGTTAAATTCACTACAGTATGAAGAGATGCTTGTGAAAAGAGATGCTCTGCAGTCTGAGAACTCAACATGTCGTTTGGTCATGTGTTTCATGAGGCATGGACAGACGTGCCAGTCACTGGTGTTCATACTAGTCCCATCGCTCCCCTTCCCTTCCTCCATCTTTCATCCTCTTTTCCTCTTTCACACCACACTGGTGACGCACTGCGTTGCACGGTGGGGACATGTGGGCTCACAGCTCATCAGAGCCAAGAAAAGCTGAATATTGTGTGTGTGTGTGTGTGTGTGTGTGTGTGTGTGTGTGTGTGTGTGTGTGTGTGTGTTGATGCAAGAGGGTGATACCATAAATACAATAGCAAGCATTTAACTACAAACAAGCCCAGAGGCTCTTTTACTTTCCTTGTTGCTAGATGCGATGCCATTTTTAATCTTTACTGCAATTATTCCCAAAATGAAGCAGTGCGTTGCAAACACATTGAAGCATTCACAGGCCCCAGAGGACCACTTGATCACCATCCAGCAGCTTTTATAAATAACACTTCAGAGGACAGGAGCAAGGAAAATACAAGTTCCTTGTCATAAGCATGTCCTAATGTAGCTAAAATACAACAGGAATAAAGCAACTGCTCACTAATATGTCTGGAAATTGATTAGCAGTACTAAAAGCAGAAATGTGTAAAGAAATGGACTGGTATGAATGCAACGGGAGATGTGCTATTCTTAGAGGCATGCTGGGTACAAATTCTGTTCGTCCCACCACAGGAAATGGTTTTGACCCGAAGAAACATTTTCCCTCCAAACAGAGACTGATCAGCCGAGGAGGATCTTGGCACGATGTCAACCACCACATCCAAGCATTTTGAAAGAATGTCTGCATTTTTGATTCACTGAGTGCAGCTCTAGATAAATCCAACCCAAATGTTTCTGTTCTAGGAGACAATGGTAAGAACTTGACATCAAGATTAACTCAGAGAAGGGCAATGCATTGGTCCCCTCCTCTCTGGCTCAGCAATTAATACTACAAAGCTGGGGGCATGTCCCTTGTGTATAAATATAGCTGCGCGCACACACACACACACACAATCTCTCTCTCTCTCTCAACAAGAAACCACAACGAAGGACTTTAAAATGCCAGCCGCAATGAATACAATGACATGATTCACATAAAACAAGGGCAAACAGAGAGCTGAGCAGCATGTGTTCTTACCCACGACCATCAGGGTGAACTCAAAGCCCCTCTTGACAGACTTCCTGTACACTTGGTTGGGGAGGCTTGCAAAGCCAACATATCCTTCCAGATTCTTTTGTTGCTGTAAGACAGAAAAAAAATGCAAACATCAAAACCATAAAGAGATTTAATCTTGCACCCCGCTTTAGATGTAAAACTCAAAAGAAAAGTTTATATCACCCATTCCCACACCACTGTAACTTAAATACACTCCCAATCCTCTAACCACCTGAACCTTGATGTTCCCAATGCAGTGTTTCCCATTAGTGATATGTTTGCGGCAGCCACTACAATATCAACAATGACCGCTGAATTGATTTTCTATTTTTCTACTATTTCAAATGGCTAAAACGTATTTCATTGTACATCTGTGCCTGTGCAGTGCATTGATTTGCTGAGCCCCTCCTTTCCCTGCTCTCGTTCTCCCTTTCTCTCACAAACACATTGACAACGGACCTGGCTGTCATAGTCCGACTGGCTAAAAACAACACTGCATTTGGTCTTTGTAAACAGAAATGATGTAGGTGTTGCAGGAAAGCGAGATCCCATCATAAGTGGTCACGAGACACATGTGGAGACCCATTTTAATGGCAGGTCTGAACTGACGTACTTAGAGCTGTCCACTTCTGATCGGATCACCCAAGATGCATGTTAATGCCAGCATGAACAGGGCCTCTGTCTCAAAATTACACTGACAACGGACCCGTCTGTCATAGTCGGACAGGCAATCTCGAGGCCCCCCTCCCGCTCCTGCCATAAATACAATCTAATTCTGTGGGAAACACAATGTTGCTCATAAAAATTACCTTACGTATATTCAGTGTTAGACATAACATTTTTCCAGCACTGTTTGACAACTTCACATATGCACTCTGCATCTGCTTATTCCAGTTTTGTGAAATATTCAAATCAAAGATGTCATCATTATATCAAATGGATGAGGGCATCATGACATACATTCTTAACTGTAATTAAGCATGACACAGTTGGTATCCTGGAGATTCTTGACTTAAGAGTTAATTATGCAGAGCTGAACACTGAATAAAATGGTTGAAAAAAATGACTGACTTTAAGTATAAAGATAATTTCTCTACTTACAGCTGTTTTGTGTAGATCATTGTGATGCCGTTCCATTGTGCAGGAAGAGCCAGCATTTCCAGGATGGCAAAGCAAAGGGAGGGAGAACAAAAACAAAGAAGGCAACAGAGAATCAATCTCAGGCCATCTGATAAACACACCATTCTGTCTCCAGAATAAGATTCCCAAGCTGTGAAGCCTTGGGCAAAATGATTCATGATCTTTACTACTGTAACAACACAGACAGTTGGCCAGTGTGGTGCATATCCCACTCCACTTGCTCCTTTAATGTCAGTAGCACCATAAAGTAAGGACCATTCATTGTTGCAGCTTTTTCTTTTCGCTTGTGGCTACGAGAGGATTTCTGCCTCGTACACAGGAGCATCTCCTGCCTACCAACAGCAGCCCACATGTCTTCAATGTGAAGCTATGATCTATGCTAATTGGCCTACAGGATGTGCAGCAAAAAGCTCAGCAGCATCCTAGAGCATCAGTAGGTGAATCAATGTGTGTCAAACTTTGCAAATTGTTTTACTAACAAACAATAAATAATTAATTTAATAACAGCTTTTTTTAATCTAAAAATCTGAAAAGAATTTAGAGAACTGTTACTTTAAAACGACAGCTGTCTGTTTCCTTTGCGGCGATTGCTGACAGGTCTGCTAAAGGAAGTGGGGGCAGGTGGAGGACTAACATGCAGTTTGATTGTGCAGATTTTATAATGCAACTCACATTCTTGCATGAAACCAATGAACTAAAAAATCATTGAAAAATTATGAACTCTGAGGTACTAGATCAAGTATAATCCAGATTAAATGCCAGGGTTGCCCTCCTTATACCTAACCGTGAGAGAGCTTCCTGGTTTGGCTTTCATTGTCTAACCTAGATGTTCCAATCATTGCATTTTAATCAATTTATTGATCCCACACTAATGCAGCTGCCATCTCTGACACACACAGAGATGCAAGGAAGTGGTCGTTCTCCCCGTTGAAAGAAGCATTTTTAAAATGTCTTCCCAGGCAAAAGTGATGCTAATGAACACTGTCTGTATTCTGCATAATGTGACACTATTTAACTTTATTTCAAGCCAAATAGAAAACCCCTACAGCTCACATGCATTAACGCTACATGTCGTTTCCCCCTAAGATTCAAACAAGTTAGCATATACGAGAGCTGATTAATCCAACATACGACGCTAAATTAGCAAAAACCAAAGCTTTAAAAAACACATGAACGTAACCCTAGCAAGAGTGTTAACGTGGCTCATTATTTTAGATCGTAACACACACAAAAAACAATTTGTGAAATACTTTGCTAAAGAGCTAAAGGCAGGAAATGACACTCCCGTTAGGTTATGCAGCCTGCTAGCGAAGCCGAGGCTAACAGCTAGCTAGTTAGCAACCCATCCAACTGGAGGCGGATGCCTGGGCGTTGGTGCTCAGACAACTGTAGAAGCTAAATAGTGGCAAAGCCAAATAGTTCAAACAGCGAATCCAATGCTAACACGAGTAATTACTGTTGTAGTTTAAAACATGGTTTTCAAAATCAGTCGTTCCAGTAGCTAACGGCAGCAGTCTCACCCATAACGTTGACGCTCCCTGCCGCCTCAAATACCGATCATTCACAAGCCGACATTCCCCTTCTCACTGCTTTTGCTTGAGCTACGCACTATGAGACGCGCAACACCCTCCGTGCGAAACGAAACTACGCCGAAAGTCTGACGTAAACTGTACGTGAATCACAAAGGGAGGCACACATTAGTCTCGCGATAATGTGTTAATTCCTTTGAGTCCCGAAGTGTTCTCGCGATGACCAACCTTTTTCTTTTGGAACATGCGAAACTTATAACGCCCCCCACCCTCTGTCACTACAATCATACAGTTTAATTAAACAATAAAGAGGCTTAATTTGCTCACGTAGCACTAATTAAATAAGTCAATTTACCAAAGAGTTCTTATCTTATTCTCTGATCCATTGCTATGTTACATTATTGGTGGTTAATTAACAGCATGTATGTGTGTATTTGTGTGCGTGTGTGTCAGTGTCAAGACTCCGGTGACGGAATGCGAAAAGCGTCCGTTGTAGCCATGGTAACCAAGACTCTCTAATACTGCTCACCTGTATTGGTTAAAACGCAAAAAAACTCAGTAAAAAAATTTCTTATTTGCCAATGTAAGGGCGTCTGATGTTTCATGAATACAAACTATGTCAACTGTATCTTCGACTAGGGATATTTAAAGAAGAAATACACGTATTTCACAACCAAGACAAGCTGTTTACTGCTAATTTGCGATGCTGGAGAAAGGGTAAGAGACTTAACATTGTCCAGGCCAGGCTGTTTTTTTTAGGTAAACAAAAATAATCTAGCTAGCCCTCTTATCGCTAGCTGTGTATTTTTCTTCAGTAGGATTTTTTTTAAATGTCTAGGTAAGACAAATAATGTCACTATGTGCCACATAATAAGTAAGTAACTAACTAAATACATTTATTCAAGTAGGCCTACTCCACCGTACAGTGATGTAGCCCACTTAAATTTCACTTGACTACCATTTTCTGCCACTTAAACTTATACTGCACTACAATACAAAGGGAAACAATGTACTTTTTACTACACTACGTTTAACTGATAACTCTACTTACTTTGCAGAATCAAATGAATAACACACAAAAATCAACAAATAAATTATCATTTGTTATAAGGTTAGGATAAGACTACACATTATCCAGCTGTAGGCTATATAAAATCATTAAAATTAGCTCCACCTTCGCCAGCTGCAATATTAAAAATTTATCAGTAATTATAATATGACAATAATACACACTGTTCTGCATAATGAGTACTTTTAGTTTTGGTGTTTTTAGCATAATTTGATGCTGATACTTATACTTTTACTCAATTTTGAATGGAGGACTTCATTTTGTAGAGTATTTTTACACTGATATTGCTAATTTTACTTTAAGTTAAAGATCTGAGTCCTTCTCCCACTACTTCTCAAGTTGAACCACAGGTTACTCATGGAAACAAAGGGGATCGCTGAAAATGTCCAACTCAGTTAAAAAAGTGAGACAAGGAGAAAAAATACCTCTGAAGTCCACAGGAATCCAGAGCAAGTAAGCTGGGTCATCTATTCCTTAAAGCTGTTTAATAGTTTGTTACACAATTTTTTTTATTTATTTCCTTGAAATGACAAAAACAAACCACCTGATAAGCCTGTGTTCTAGGGCATCTCATGATCTCAGGAGGCTTCAGTCCCTGCTTGCCAAAACTGGCCCCAGACAAGAGGTGACCAACAACAAGTGACAACATTCTGAGGCAGCGTGTCTAGACATTATGATAACGATACAAACCAGCTCATATTTCTTCAGGTTTGTGTATATATTGTAGCATGAGACTCCCTGTGATGCAGGTGGCTGCGCTGAGTCACAGCAAGGCATGCAGCAGTGGAGCCGGCAGATCACAAGGCCTGCATCATCAAAAAGACGGCAACAGACGCCGGAGTGAGAGCGACATCAACAGTGAAGCATCTGAACTGGAAAAATTCAGGTTTACCTTTCAAGTTTCTGTGTCTTAAAAGAAGCCATATGTCACACATGTTAAATGTTGACTAAACCCAAACACAGGTTTCTAAATTATGAGAGTATTAATACATTTGGAAGTTGTTAAGAGGGCACTGTCACACAGAATTGTGTTTTTAGTGATGTGGTGGCTGAGCGTTCATTATTATGGATCATTATTTATACAGTCTGTACTTCCTTGTACCTGATTATAGATACATTCATTTCCCAGCATATCATACAGGGACCAAAGATGCTTTAGTGGCCACCCACTGCATAAACTCTTCTCTGACATCCTTGTGTCTTTGGTCAAGAACCGACTCTGCAGGTAAAATGTCACGGAAATATCAATTCTGCCATTGTGACACAATTCACTAACAATAGTTTCTCTTCCTATAGTGAATGGATTGACCATGCAGCACCTGAATCAGTCCTCAGGGTTCTCATCTGCCTACGATTATTGATCAGAGATCCTCACCATCAGGTACAACTTGATAAATCCTTTCTATTCTCTTTCTGCATGCTATTTTAGTATTCATTATTATATATTGTATAAATACTTCCACATGTATTATATTATTGCAGCGAAAGATTCAAAACAATAACTGCCTCTTTTAACTGCTTCCCCTTTTAGAAAACTCTCCATCAGCTCCAGGGCATCAGTTTACTTGCCAGGGTAAAGTCTCAAGAATCTTTTTCCACATGCCTAAACAGGCTGCATTTTGTGATTTATCCACATATATCTCATGTCAACATCCTCATCCCTGCTCTGTTTGTTTTCAAGTATATGGAGGCTGTCACCGCCGCGTACATATCTTGTGGCGAACAGGCGTTTTCCGTGCAGAAGCTGGTCACAATGACCTGTGAGTCGCCTGAAGGAAATATCACTGAACAACTCTGATAAATTGAGTCTTGTGTGTCTTGTCCTTATCAACGCCGGCTTTGTTGATTGCTCTGCAGACATGTTTCAGAAGCTGTCTGCTGCTGAAAATCAAAGGGCCTGGGTCATCGCGAGTGGCGCTCACAAAGTAAGATAAGTACTGATAAGGTTATCTGTGAGTATGTGCAAAAACATGAAATCATTCCTGTTGGTGCATGAAGCTAATACTGGTCACTCACTACATGCTTTATAGGTAATATTGAATGTGTTTATGTAGACTACAACAGGCATTTTGTGGCATTTTCATTTCTTTCAAATTATGTATGTTAAAAGTATGTTAAAGTATAAAGATTGTTATTAGATGTGTTTTATTCCTGTTGTCCTGATGTATTTTAATGTTTTATTTAGCAATGGTTGGGGCAGCCTTTCTGTTCATGCAGCACTTTACCCAAAATCACCTGCCTGCATTTCATTTAAATCTGCAGTGGATATTCATTATCTCCAGCTAATTAATCATAATATTTTTTGTGACCCTGTGAATTTTCCTCTATCGTCAACATTAAGAATAAAATTATACAGGAAATATTAAGATTTAATGCAGTCGGTATACAATTTAAGGGGGACATTCATGTTCCACAGAGGATGAACCTTTTCCATTTTATACACTATGCCGATATATGAAATTTACATAGAAGATATCTCTCAACCTAACTGACAGATGAATAAATTTCGTCATGGACGTTGATTTTCTTCATGGGATAAATCCTTTAGAACTTTACAGCCTCTTGCAGCTTTACCCACATGACAAACCTCACATTTTAAGCTCCATCGTAGCTCTAAGAGTAGCATTGTCAGTACTGTTGCCTGGTCCGTCCAGTGCTCGATATTGTGGGCGACACGCTGCTTCCAGTGTGCAAATATTTACCCTTAGTTGAGGGTCGGTGACTATCTCTGTGCTCAGTTTGTATCACCACACATTCCTCTACATTTCCTCTTCATATGATTCAGGCTCTAATAAAGTATACATTTCTAGACCCTGGTGAAGCTCCTCTCCTCAACAGACAGCAGTGTGCTGCTGGGAGCCCTGCTGGCACTCAGCACTTTGGCTGAGAGGTAAACACATATTTCATTTAATGCATGAAATACATTTATGATTTCATCTGTTGCAAGCATTTATTTCCTGCAGCCCAGAATGCAAGGAGGAGATTGGGAAGCTACCGATCGTGGAGAACCTTCTTGTAATCCTGCAGGAATATGACCTGCTGTCAAAGAGGTTAGAAATCACTTATCTGTTGATGTATTGTCAGGCTGTCAGATAAAATGTTATGTCAAAGTTGTTGTGGTTATTTGTGGGAACTTTCCTTCATCCATTAGTGCCAATAAACTAGAGCCATAAAACATGGAAAGAAGCAAGGCGAGACTCATAAAATGGTGATGAAAACAGTTATTAAGGGCTGTAACACAAAACAAGTCTGTAAAAATTAGTTTTATAGAGCAATTTAAGAAATGGTACTGATTGAGGCTGTGGAGATGGGGTCTAAATGCTAAAATTCAAATAGCATTGCTCCTGAAAAATTCATTAAGTTGCTATAATCACCCAAAATGTGAAGTAATATTCATATAACATACATAATATAAGCCTGATATTTCCTCCAGGATAACTGCAGAGCTGCTGAGGCTCCTGTCCCCGGTGCGGCAGGTGAGGGAGCAGGTGAGGGAGCTGGAGGGGCTGCCCGTGCTGCTGAGCCTGCTGCACGGCCAGCACCTGAAGCTGCTGTGGAGCCTCATCTGGGTCCTGGTCCAGCTCTGCGAGGATCCCGACACCAGGGCAGAGATCCGGAGCTGGGGAGGGGTGCAGCAGCTGCTTTGGCTGCTCAACAGGTTGTTGAAACTTTGCGGTGTTTTTGAGTTTTATGTTACATCCTCTCTTTCCAGTTGTTAAAACAGCCTCTCTTTTGCTGACTAAGAAGGTGCTTCAACAAAAACCTTTTGCTCTTACAAACATTATCCAGTCTGTCCACACTGAAATGTTTGTGGACACGCCAATGCTTTGGTATTTGGGAGTCACAAGAAACAGATTAAAAAATAATGATCAAGATCAAACCAACAGAGGTCGAGATATTCTGACTTTCAGTCAGAACACTGCAAAACACTGGGTCCTACATTTCCCATAATGCAACTTGATACTGTCTTTCTTTAGATCTGGGCTTGGGAAACTAAGAATTTATAGCAGAAGGCGTGCATTACAAACCTGGGTGTGGAATTTGAAAGACATGGGTGTTTACCAAGCAGGGAGGGTCTAAGGAAAATATGCTGTTGGTTACATAATGGGAAATGTAGGATCCAGCGATTGTAGAGGTTGACCCACATTAAAGTCAGCAAATCTCAGGCTACAGCATAAGGTTTGTACAGTTTTCTTTTAGAAATCTGTCTCTTTTAAGTCCCCAAAACTTTACCAGAGTTCAATACTAAGTTGCTGGAGTACCTCTTTACAAAGAGAGTATTTATAAAGTGAAGGTTCAGATTTATACTGCCCTATAGCACAAACTAACTTCAAAACTAGCTTTGTTGCCTGTTCTCTGTTTTTGAAACAAACAAAACAAAAGCTTTCCACACTCTTCTCCAATATCACCCTTCATTTCAGCATTTCAACATCTCATGATGTAGACTGCAGCTACAGTTGAGCGACCACGACCATCACAAGCTTTGTACTGAGGCCCTAAAACAAGTGACAAAGACGTGCTGTATTTTAAATTATTTATCACAGTGACAGACAAAATAACTCTTACAGTGACAGGCGGTATGTCTCCGATCGCGCCTCGATCGAGACGCTGTCCAGCGCCAACGCTGCCGGTCGCATCCAGAGAGAGCACGTCAGAGAGGAGCTCAGCCCACAGGAGGAGGTGGACAACGCCAAGGCCCTGCAGTCAGGTCAGGGAAGATAGATTGCATTGAAAGTTTTTTTTTTCTTGAAGGTTTCTTCTTCAACCAGTAAAAGTTTGTGCTTTTCATAATGTAAAATAGTGAAAAATGCTGCTGCACAGAAAGAAAATCCTTCCCCCAGAGGAGTCTTATCAGCAGCTGAGAATGTAAACATCTTTTTCCTGAAGTTAAAATCCAGACCACTGAAACAAGACTTGTATCTATGATTTTGGAAGGAAGTGGTTGTAAATCCTCTGTTTCTGGAAATCTGAAGACACAACTGTAAAAATAAAACTCCCTTTGGTATAAAGCTATTATCATTTTGTAATGCAGCACAGCTCTCCCTTTTAGTACCTAAAGAAGAGCTTTATATTTTACATTTCAAAGTCAACAGGGTTTCCAGTCTTTGTTCTGTCTTCTGGTTTTGAGAGAGTTGTTTTTCTTCACAGCTGCTCAGATTGTCTGAGTCTTTAAAATTACACATATTATTTCTTAAATTAAGTTATATCCTGTCTAATCCCTTTTCCAGCCTGTTGTACAGCCTTGACAGAGCTTAGTCTGGATGACACATCTGCTCACCACATTGTGCAGGTAAGAGAAAGTCTCTAATATGTGCACAGTCCATATTGATGTAAAATTACCATATATAATAAAACATTGCATGATTCATTTTTGCATCCTTTTCAAAGGAAAATGGGATCTACATTATAGCAAAGCTGATTTTACCACCAAAGTCTGGAGCAAAGGTCACATCTTTACAGGTATATGGCTTTGTGCAGTATGAGCATTAAATTATATTATGATATAAATGAAGATATAACCTCCAGAAAGTAACTTATTTGGAAATCTGTTGGTTTATTGGCAGTGCTATGCATTTCGGACCCTCCGATTTCTCTTCAGTGTGGAAAGAAACAGGCATCTGTTCAAGAGGTGATGCTGCATGATTAAAAAGTTTATAAAAATATATATTCCAGAAAGAAAAAAGAACCTAAACTTAAGTTCAGGTCATGCATAAATAATTTAAAGCTAGCTTCTGTTGGATATCTGCTTTGGAAAGAGATTTCATCGAATGTTCTCCACTGGTGTTACGTAATCTTTTATCCCTTTCAGACTCTTTCCCACAGACCTCTTTGAGTTGTTTATTGATGTTGGCCATTATGTGCGGGACCTCACAGCCTATGAGGGACTGCAAACCAAAGTTTCACTCTACACTGTAAGAAAACAGCTTCTAAATGGATTCATCTGTTTTTGGCTGTAAAATAAAAAGAAATATGACTGCTTTATTTTATCATGAATAAAACTTTGTAGGATTCTCTACATCACAAAATGATAGTGTGTTTTGTGTGTTTTTTTTTTAATGCAGGAAGAGGAACTGGACAGTCTGAGAGAGAGCATCGAAGCGGTGGACCAGAACCGACCTCCCCTTAAAGTCATCAGCGGTTACTCCCTCCTGGACCATCTGGGCACCGGGGCGTTTGGAAGTGTCTTCAAGGTTGGACGAGCATCCTCAAAACTGACAGAATCTGCAGTCAGCAGGGTCAATTTTGCGTCTTTGCATACTTCTTTGTGGTTCACATGAGTATCACTGATTTCAGTGAATTTACTCAATGACAGGTCCAAAAGCAGAGCGGCCAGAACCTCCTGGCTCTGAAGGAGGTGAACCTGCACAACCCGGCCTTTGGCAAAGACAAGAAGTCCAGAGACAGTAACGTGGAGAAAATCATCTCTGAGCTCACAATCATCAAAGAACAGGCACAATTTTTTAATTGTGATCATTGAAAGTCAATTTAAAAACATACCAGGTGAAAAAGTAAGACCATATTTTGTGTTGCTTATGTGTTGCGTGGTTCTTCCTCCCCAGATGACACACCCAAACGTTGTTAAATATTACAAGACGTTTTTGGAAGGTGAGGATAAGTACTTTCACTAGGCCGTCGAGCCGAATTGTGAGAAGACATACAACAAATTTATAAAGGTGAAAACCAGTATTTGTCCATTTCAGGTGACAAGCTGTACATTGTGATGGAGCTGATCGAGGGAGTGCCACTGGCTGAACATTTTAACTCCCTGAAGGAGAAGCAGCAGCAGTTCACTGAGGACAGAATTTGGAAAATATTCATGCAGGTAACAACTGCTGAAATAAACCTTGGCAGAGTATTGGCTTAATAGAAATTTAGATTTCCCAAGACACAGTCTGACAAAGATCAGTAGCCTTTTATTTTGATAGTCCAAGGTTGACGCGCAGCTGTCACATGACAAACAGTAGATGTCAAACAAAGTTCAACTTGCCAGTTTGCTCGACGATGTAACCATAACCCTGTTCATCCAGATTAGATTTAAACCCAGACACTAAACGCTTATAAATAACTGTCCCTGGAGTTGTGGGACTGACACATTACTAACACTTACTACTAAGTCAAGCATCAGTGAAACATTGATTCCCAACCAGGTGCACTTCCAGGAAAGATTGTGGAGATGCTCAGCAAATTTGAATTATGGTTTTATTTTAAAAACAGGTGTACATTTGTGTATATGAAAAAAAGAAAGCAGACAGATGGGATTACAAATGGATGTGAAGCTGATCCTTAGTTATTGTTAAAACAGCCAATAAAGCAACAACAACCTGAGTCAGCTGTAACAGCTCAACACCTAATGCTGTGAGTGAGTGTGTGAAGATGGTAAGTGTGACTGTACGAATGAGAACCAAACCTTTCGAGGGAAAAAGCTCAAGCCTCAATATCAACAACTCTAGGATTTCTGTGACTTTTTCCACTTTTATATAATTAGTGTTGAATAAAATCTAGTTTAAAATCAATTGAAAAGAACAAATTCGGAACGTGAAGGTTGTGTTCCTGAGGGAGTCCTTGAGCTCGTCTGACAGGGCAGCGTGGATACATGAGATTAAAGAAAGGTAGGCGCCACTGACGCCCCAAATAAAGTGTACCCACATTTTCCTGTAGACCTGTTCACTGTCCTGCAAGATATTAATGTTAGTTAATGAATTTCAGTTCTGTGCTCTCTGCCAATAGTTTGGGATGAAAGCCTAAAATATGAATGTAAATATTTTCCACTGGCACAGGAGGCTGAATGGAAACATATCCCCAAGTCTATAATAAATAACTTAATCACTAATTGATATAACTTCTCTACGCTCCCTCAGATGTGCCTGGCATTGAGGTACCTGCACAAGGAGAAGAGAATAGTCCACCGCGACCTCACGCCAAACAACATCATGCTGGGGGAGAAGGACAAAGTCACCATCAGTGAGTGTGTGTTTACAGCTCGTCACACCTCACGTCCGCTCTACGCCACTTCCTGTCTTGTCTAATTATGACCTGTGTCTCCGCTCTGCTTGAAGCTGACTTCGGCCTGGCTAAGCAGAAGCAGGAGAACAGCAAGCTGACGTCAGTGGTCGGCACCATCCTTTACTCCTGGTGAGGAAATTCATTCTGAGCATCCTGCTGCTTCTGAATTACCGCTGTTGTTGTTTAATGTCATCAAAGTCTATTAGCAATTTAAACGCAGTGTATCCTGCAGCTCAAAGGAGTGTTTATGGTCCTGCCAAGAGCTATGTATTCACATTATGGGGATTCTCCTCCCATTTGGGGATAAAAAAAAAACTGTCACAATTAAAATTTTGTTTTAACTTCGTTTTAAATAAGATTAGAGTAAAGCCTGAACTGCATGATGACTAAATCTGAGTTGTTGACCTTGAGACTGAAGATATTTTTGGAAAGTAAGAACTATTTAGACTGGGTTTTAGGGTTAAAAGAGCACTCCACTGATTTGGTATTGCACTCTTATAAAACTGTTGCAGACAGTTTAAAAAACAGAGATATCGTCTTTTTTATTCCTTGTCAAAACCTGCAGCTCAACCACCAACAGTTCAGACACAGTGTGTGTTATTCTATCATTTGTGGCACACACAGCTCCCGTAATAAATTCTTTTTTCACATATGAAATACTGACAGTGTAGATGTTTATGTTTATGTTTTGTGTTTCAGTCCAGAGGTGGTGAAGAGCGAGCCGTATGGAGAGAAAGCTGACATCTGGGCTTTAGGCTGTATCCTCTATCAGATGGCCACTTTACAGCCTCCGTTCTACAGCAGTAACATGCTGTCACTGGCTAGCAAGGCAACATGACCACACACACACACACACACACACACACACACACACACACACACACACACACACACACGTCAGTTATTGATCTTTTCCTCTTCCTCTAGTAGATCGTCGAGGCCGTCTATGAACCGATTGAAGAAGGCGCTTTTTCAGAGAGAGTGACAGACATGATCAGATGGTGAGAATTTTTTTATTGATTTTTTATTACTGATTCAAACCCATAGGGTGATTCTACTTAACCTTTATGATACTAAATTATATGTACTAAATTTATCAGTGTTTCAATGATCGTCCATGTCATAAATTTGATCCATTGTATTACTTCAGTTTTCATTGTTTTGGGTTAAAGGTCATTTAATATTAAAATCACTCGTTCATACAGCGCTCTGTGACCTATCAGGTGTTTGAGTCCAGACGCAGACCAGCGGCCGGACATTGTTTCCGTCAGCTCCAGGATCTCTGACCTCATGATGAGGCTGATGGACGGCCTCTACACTTCCCAGAATGCACTGGAAAGAAGAGCAGAGAGAGACAGGAAACGAGCGCAGAGGTACTTCCTGGAGCGGCACAAAAGCAGGATGAACTGCTGCCTCTCAAACCAGGTAATTTAGATTCTTTAAATATCTTGGTGAAGGTGCTTTCAGGATGTTTTTATAATCTTTTGTTTGAATTAATGGTGTGCTGCACTGCTTTCAGGAAAAATCCTTAATGAAAACTGAATATACGACTACACACTCTTCTGCAGCCTGCACCTCAAAACACAGCGGGCGAATAATCTGTCAAGGTGACTCTGTTTCATACTGTTCAGGATTTAACACAGACTGGGAGAGATTTAATTTGAAAATGACAACATGTTATAAATAATTATGTGTGTGTGTGTGTGTGTGTGTTCAGATGCTGCCTCAGATGATGACGTTGAACCGTCGCATACCAAAAACAACACCACTGCCTCTGTAGGAAAACACTACGGTTAGTTTTCTGTCTCTTGCGAAAATATCCACCATGATGTCGGGCAGCAGTTTTAAATTTTTGCTAATTAAATGTTCACATAACAAGCACGCCGGTTTTCCCTGGCAGAGACACTTGTTTGACCAACTAACGGACATGTCAACCTGCTCTTTGTAGACACGGGGAGGCAGTGTGGGATTTGAAACGGCTGCTCGTTTTAAAGCTATTAGTTACTATTTTCAATTTTCTCTCACGGTTTAAGTTTTTCACTATGTTTTGGATTAACCAAGATTTGATCTTTTGACTTTTTTGTTTCGACTGAAAGGACTGAAGCCCAGTACCTGCGTGACACCTGATCAGATTCTACAAAGGTAAGTGAAAAACCTCACATCACCTATTTCTGCACGTGTGGTCAGGAGGACCGATGTAGTAGTGCATTCTTCTCTTCTAGTAATGAGAAGAAATGCACAATTATCCAGATACAAACCAACAGTTTAGTCTTATCTGCATCTGTTTATTGACCTCCCTTTCTCCGCTTGCCTTTCCTCTCAGTGGGGATTTTACTGCAGCAAAGATAAAACCAAGACCAGGTAATTTTTCAACCTGATGCGAATGCCTACCGCTCTGTTTTTAAGTCTCTTGACAATGAGAATACGAGCAGACTACACGAATAAAACAAAGCAAATTTCAAAAAGTTTGAATGTTATAAATGTCTCTTAGAAAATGTTTCTGTCCCGTTTGTTTAGCCTTCGTCAGTCAGTGTGTTTGGTTTCGATCTTATCTCAGTGTCAGCAGGGATCTGTGTCTCCCAGAAGAAGCTTAGACAGATTGATGATCCCAGCCAGAGGCTCCTCGTGCAGCTGCACAAAATCATCTTCATCACTCAAGTACTGTAATACATCTTGTTAAATCTCATCAGAGTTCAGTGTAACGCTGCAGTCACAGAAAATCCTTATCAGCGATTTCATCGTTCTTTGGACCAGTAGATATGCTCATGGTGATCTGTCTGCAAACAGGCTCTTCATTTTTATCGTCAGACAAAGCTGACCCAGCTTCACATCAGTGGCTGCATCTGACTGTAAATGTGTCGCTATTAAAGTGGATTATCTTAATTTCATCTCCAGCTTCCACCGGCTCCGCATCACAACATCAAACGACGGGTTATTGAAAGATTTAAAAAATCTCTGTTCCACTTTGGAAGCGATCCATACAACCTAAAAGTGGAGCTCAGCAAGGTTTGTACTGTCGACCTACAATTCACTTGTACATTTAGTGATGATAAGGAAGACCCTGTCAAGCGAGACACAGGTTAGGTCAGGTTGGGTCATCAGGTAAAGACTTCATTTGTGTCCAGGCACTCCCACATAAATAAAGTCATGTGGTCACTGAGGAGGCAACAATAATTCACTTCCTGTAATTGTTGGCACGCCAGCCGCTTGACTCTAGGGATGGCAATGTCAGCCCCTCACTTTGATTCAGACCGAAGTATCTCAACAACAACCTTTAGATGGATTGCCATGACTGACTCTTGTACAAACACTCATGGTCCTCAGAGGATGAATCCTACCGACATGACTGCGGTGCCATCATGAGGTTCATATTTGTGATTCAGGGTGAAATGTCTCGGCAGCTGCTGGATGGATTGCCATGAAATCTGGTGCAGATATTCACGTTCACCTCAGGATGAACTGTTATAATCTTCGTTTGACTAATACTTTGGTTTAGGACCAAATATCTGCAAAACAATCACATTCCCTGCAGTACTTTGTGCTGAGTGCTACTTAATACTAGCAAATGTTAGCATGCTAACACGTTAAACTATGATAGTAAACATATCTGCCAAACATTAGCATGTTAGCATTCCCATTGTGGGAATGTTAGCATGCTGAAGTTAGCATTTAGCTCAATGTTACACTGTGCCTGAGTACAGTGTCGCAGGGCTGCTAGCATGGCGGTAAACTCTTTCACTGTTTGTGAACTGGTTAAATTTCATCAAGAGGTTCATTTTATCCTTGAGTCAACTGCCATGAACTGAAAATGCAAAAGTCCTGTTTGACAACAGTTTACCTTCATTACAGTCGAATTTATGGACAATCAGATAAAGTTATACAGTGTTTGTCTGCTTATCCACCTCCTCGCCATTTTCATTTGTATCTCATACTCCGAGCAAAATGAGAGTCCTCCTTCTTGTTCCCTGCAGCTCCTCCAGGCCTCTCCAGAACTGATGGAGCTAGGCTCAACCAGTTCAGACTGGTGGCCTCTGATCCACCACATCACAGGAGACCCCCTCGCTGCTGACGCCACAGGTAGAGTTACAGTAATCTTAGCACAGCTTTACTCTATACGTCCAGTAAGAGACACCAACACACAAGACACTGCAAGCTGCTTAAGGGAGCAAACTCAAAGCAAAGTATCGATGTAATCTGGTTCATTCCTCACAGCGATTTACTAGATTGTCATCAGGCTGGCTGCAGCCGCAGAGGAAGCAGCGAGCAGAGAGTAGCACCCCCTGGCCTCAATTATTGTAAATTCATTGTCAGATGTTTAACTTTTTAATGCCAAGAAAGTGAAACTGATTCTCATTTTACTTTCCAGGTGATGGGAATCTCAACGAGGGGGTTACCTATCAGCAGATGCAGGTCAGTTTCTCTGAGAGGATAGTAAAGATTTTTTAAATTTGATTTGTACATTCAAGTGTATAGATAGATAGATAGATAGATAGATAGAACGTATGATATGATTAAATAAAAATACACATATTTAAAGTTTTTTCCGTTTATGGAATCATGAATGAATAATAAAATATACCAGTTGCTTCAACACGATGTATTTGTATTCTTCTACAAGAATCATATTGGAAGGAAATTCTTTAATTTCTGCTTCATGGTCGTATTGAACATCTGTCCGCTGCTGTTGAGGTGATTTCCTGTTCAAATGTTCCTTCACAGGGGATCATAGAGGAGCTGCTGGAGGAGAACAGCTACTATGAAGCAACAAACAGCAGGTGACCTGAGAATTTGTACAGATGGATGATAAAACACATCTTCTTTGATTGCAGTGACAAACACACAGTACACCTAAAATAATCACTGGACTCATGGTGAGTCACAATTTCCGTGACAGTCAGTTATTCTGACGACGTATGTCACTTAAGGTTCTTGTGAATTAGTGAGTCCAGTGTCGGTTCACGGCCAGGTTTGGGGTTAACCCTAATTTATTTCCTTTGCCATGTGTTATCGGTTTCTAAAATGTGACAGGAGCTGTTACAGGCAGTTTGCAAAATTAGGAAAAGAGATTAAATGGGATTAAGTGGGATATGGTAAAACTCAAAGATGCTTGTAGAATTTCTAAAGAAAGAATTTGTTTCTCAATTTTTCACGTGGGAAAAAAAGCCTTTCATGAACTCACTAAATGAAATGTAACTGTTGTGGTTTAGTATTTATACTCTTTTATGTGTTTTGTGTTAACATTAGGGGCACAGTGAAAAGAAATGACCAAGACAAGAAGTGACCATCCGTCAATATTCATCTTCAGTTCTTCAATTCACAATGATTATTAATCTTTTTTAAATGTTCTTTATATATAATTTATACTTATTTAACAGAAACCTATTATATCATTTATACTAATTTAACATATAAACCTCTGTAAATCATAAATAAGAACGTGTTTTAGTTTGTACTTGACTTGTTGACAATTTGGCAGGTTGCTGTTGTGACAAGGCTGGAGTAACATGTTTCCACATGTTTATGTCAGCACACTCCTCCTCACTGGTTCTCAGGAGCTGACTGTTTGTACAGATGTCATGTGACTGTGCTAATTTCCAAAGATAATTTGTCACCCTTGCTCTGAAAATGCTTGTATGTGCTTTTAATGAAGGTTGAAGGTGATTTTTATATGATTATCGCTGTTGTTATATTGCTTGTTTATTTTGAAAGCCTGTGAGCGTTTCAGTCGTTACAAGCTTCTCATATTAAAACAAACTGGCCTCCGGGCCGCATGACGCACACAGCCACCACCGTCCAAAGCTTTTAATCAGTGGGCTTCAGCAGCTCTGCTCGTGTGAAGCTTTCTGTTTTTTGTTTATTCAGGTTTGTCTGAGTGCAGTGCTTTAAATGCTCCGGACCAGACTCAGCGGTTTGACTGTTTTAAGAATGTGTTATTCAAGTGGCTGCGACCCAGTTTCCTCACTCACTCCGCTCTCAAAGAGCTGATAAGACTTCACCTTAGTTCACCATCAATCCTCACACATATCAGTGTTTGACTAAAGCTTTAGTAGACGTAAATACAAGGTCAAATGTTTTTCCACTTGTGTTGAATTAACATGCTCTCTGAAACACTGTTATATTGTTAGTGTTAGTGTACTGTTGTTTTTTTTGTATGTCATTTCATTTTGAAGAGCTGAGAGCAGCTGAAAATAAGCTTTCTTGTGCACTTTGATCGAAAAGGGAACTGTCAGTATAATCTGTATAAAGAACAGTGAACTATTTTAAAGTGATATATTAAATAAACACTTTTTTAAAGCAGAAAACTTGTAACCATTTGTCGCAGTGAGAGAGAGATTGAGTGAGCTGGACACAAAGCACAGGCTTGATGTTGAGCAGATGAGGTGAACAGGAAAATGACCCGTGAGTGATTTATTATTGCATATGTATATTAAATTATAAGATATATAATATTTAAAAGTTGGAACTGGTTGAGATGGGGCTATTTTTAAATACTTTATATACATTTAAGTTAATTTGTTGTTTCCAACCTCGGGGTCGAGCTTCCTTCAGTGGGTCACATGATAAATCTGGATGGGGGGAGTGGGTTGTGAGATGATTAATGGTGGAGGAAAGAAGAAAATACGTTCTGGCAGAGAAATCTCTTTTCACATTTTGGACTTTTCTCACATATCTCATATGTTTATTTGTGTGTGAAATGTTAAGAAAATTTCACGTCTTTGGACCTCGAACAGTTATTCAAATGAAACCATGTGAGAAGTTCAGAGGGAGGATGTTTATTTGGTGAAACTGCCAAAAACTAAAGGGGCCTCCACTAGAGTCACAAGCCAAAATGGTTGAGAATCACTGGTTTAATCTTTGACATACATTGTATTTTATCATATGCTTCTTTCCTAAATAACTACAGCTGTTAGATGTGTTAGACTAAGTACAATATCACTCTCTGTAGTGTGGTAGAAAGTAGCATAAAATATAAATACCTTAAAATTGTACTTAAGTTCTGTAGTTGAGTAAATGTACTTAGCTACTTTTCCAGCGCTGGGAGTGAGGAAGGTTCAGCTGCAAAGACGGTGCATTTCTTAATTCCATGGAGCTTGAGTCAGGCGTTAATGTCAGAGTGACTCAGGGACTTCAAACTTACTGGAGTCACCTCTTGGTTATGTGTCAGCCACACATTCTCTGGTAACACACATCATCCAGAGGCTCCAGATGTGTTAACATTTGACCAGTCATCTCACGCTGCATATCTAGGCTCGTGTTTGCTGAGAGAAACAACCTATAAACACTGATCATGTGTGAAAAGAAAAAGGCTTAAATGTAGCTCTTTATCTTGTGAAATCTGGTCTTCATTTACCACTAAACAGATACAACTCAGTGGAGTGCCATTTGCATGTGAAGTGTGCTGCAGTGCAACGCCTTAAACGACCCACAGGGGGCAGTATGAGCCTTTCTTTGGAGAGAAGGGGAGCTGACCTGAAACAACCTCACGACCTCACCACATGAAACAGGAACTGCATCGTCACCTCAGAAATAACAGCTGACGCCTGGAAATGTGGAAACATGAAACAGCAAAACATTAAACCAGTACACAAGACTTTTTAATAGAGCAACAAAAAAAAACAAAAACAAAAAACAAAAAACAGGAATGTGGTGAAAAGTGATCTGTTAATTAATATCACAAATAACTGCACCAGGAAAAATGACCATAGATATCTACACACTTTGTCATGTGGAACATGGAGGAGAAAATGGGGGCGTTAACATTTGCTGTTCCAGGTTGATAAAATTTGTAAAATATGTAAAATTCACAGATATGGAAAATGTTGGCACGTTTAGAGTAGGCACATGAGTTCTTACAGTTCATAGGCCGCCTGCTGCGCCACCTCCAGTGAAGATTTCATACATGTAGATGAACAACACCCTCCTCTTTCATGGAATGCACATGTTTGAGGCACAAACGTCATTTGATATTTTAAATATATTATACCCACCTGCTTTGCTAAACTCTCTCAGACCACATTTCCCATAAGCCTCTTCTCTTAGTTGTGAATACAGCTACTTTTTAAATCATATTGTCTGCTTTAATTGTCTGTTTTTTGTGATATTATTATTAATATTTCTACAATACATTGTATTTAATTAGGCAAAATTCATTTACAGCTATATCTGTGATAAGGCATCAAACACAGATGCATTTCAGAAATGGACTTAAATGAAAAACAAATAGTTTTTTTATATAGTAAACATGTTTATACAGTACTCAAAGTAAGGTATAAAAAAAGTATCATTTCAAACAATATCCAGCCCTGTTAATATATGTAAATATACATTCTGGGGTTAAAACTTTGCAGCTACAATATGTTGTGTATGAGCTAAATTCAGTGTCCAAACTCTTTATATTTCATACTGCAGATTTCCAGCACAACTTCTCCAGAAAGAGTTGACACCCGCGGAGCAACACTGATGACTACAATACTGTTGGTTATTTGTTGTACTTAAATGCGACGTGTTCTACGTCATCTCAGCTACATCAGTTTGTGAACTCTGTTAATGCATTTACATTTCCCTTTTCTTTTTACACATCGACACATCAGGTACAAACAGTAGAACTTTGACAAGTGAAAAAAAAATTCACGTATGTAAAAAGCTCCAAAAAAAAAAAAAGTCCATTCAATATGTTTGCCTATCGTTGCTACGCTAATGCTAAAGGCGTTATTCAATGAGGTAAAAAAATTAATCCATGTGATATCTCATGCACATATAAATACAGTAAAAACCAGGTAAAGAACAGCTGAGATTGATTCTCAATGGTTACGAGGTGACTGCGACCAAGGGTTAAAAAAAAGAAAGAAACTGTGACTGATTAAGACATTACTGCATCTTTATCTTTCTTCATCAATCTGCGAATACTCACTGACAGTTCTCCGACCAAAGACTGAGGTAAGACACTAGTAACCCTCTGGACTGCATCTGTACTTTATGTAGCGAGCGGTTTCTCTGGGGAGGGAAGACGGACGAAATGTTCTTTGAGCAGCTTCAGAGTAAAGAAGCGGAGGAGTTCATGCGCTGCGAGGAGGCGGTGCGTGTGTGCTGGCTGGTGTTTTGCTCCGCTCGGCTCTCCTCCGACTGTTTCTTCTGGTGTTTCTCCAGGTTCTGCAGATCCTCCAGCATCTCCTCGATCAGGGGAGGCATGGAGCCCGGGATCTCCATCTTTAGCGTCACCACTCTCTCAGCCCCTGTGGACATGCACATGTCTCTATTAGATAATGAGGGGATTATCAGAAAAGGCTGCCTTGTGGGCGAACTGTGGCTGGTTGGGTGGGGAGCAGACAATATGGCTGCAACATCCATAGCTCGATTCCCAGCAGCGAGACCTTAGTTGCAAGGTTTTCAAATTAAAGGAAAAATACTCAAAATAAAAACCAAACCAAACCAAGCAGCAACCTCCTCCCAAGCCAACGCTCAAGTGCAAAAACCGCAGTTCCTCAAATGGCCACTTGAGGCCGCCTCCAAAAAGCAAGTCAATCCCCATAGACTCTCATGTTAAAATGTCCAAGTTTACAGCAGAAATAAACATGTTTACAGCCTGGTTTTACAGCCCGTTTACAGCCTGGTGCAAAATACAGTTTGATTTCCTCCTACGGGGGGTGAATACTTACTCAAATACTTCCTGAAATTTGAAGTGAAATGTTATAGTCAATCATGATAATGGCTATAAAACTACAAAAATAAGAATCAGGTTATATAAAGAGTTGATGCTGATAGTGTGAAATCGTGATTACACAATAAAGGTAAATGCTTAACAGTAACGTGACTTGACAACAGTAAATAAGTCACCGCGAGCCATCATAAACTACTGGTCACACCAGACCACGTCAGGCTGTAGAGACACAACCACTGAGTGTGCTGAACTGAGCGAAGGTGTATTTTATTGTTTATTAGTTCAGCTTTTATTTTGTAAGAAAATAAATGTTGTCAAAACGATCAAAGGTTACGCTATCATCCGTAAATCTAATTTCCAACGGGAACAAATTAATTCTAAATATTAAATCATCAACATTATGTGTGAAGGACGAGCTCTGAGCTAATCTTGTTTCTGACCTTTAGCGCTGATGCTGCGCAGGTCAGTGATCTTCATGAGGGCCTTGGGGAACATGAGGGGCATGCTGGGTCGCCTTTTTCTGGAGTAGATCTTCAGCGCCTCCAGCAGCGGCTCCTGAAGCACCTCCACCTTGGACGGCTCCTCCAGGTCCTGTCGATCTGTTCGGACAGACGAAGACGGTGGAGCTGTTATTGGCGCAGTTAATGCAGAACACACCACAAGAGTGTGGTACTACAGAGTTTACTAGTTGGGTTATGTGTCACTTCTTTTCTGGTTTTACTTGAGTCCAAGCTCCCGTACCTCCAGAGACGAGGCAGATGGCGCTGAGGAGCCCGCTCTCTGTGTCGTCCATCTCCAGAGGCAGCAGCTGCCCGGCAAAAGTGAAAACCTGATCCGTCAGCGGTCCGAATCCGGCGTTGTGGATCTGAGTGCGGGTCAGGGTCAACCCGTCGGAGAAGGTCATGGTGTCCTGGTCAGGAGTGTAGCGAGTGCAAATCCTCAGGATCTGGATGAAAAGAGGAAACAGAGCGACGACACACATGAGGGATATACTGCATCTTCACCACGGCATTTATACACTTTCTCAATCACTTTATTTTGAAATAATTTGTAAGTTTTTTAACCTTTATTGCAGATGAAATTCTGACCCTTCATCATATTATTAGAGACTCTAAATTTCTCAATGTCTAAAATAAGTTCAGTGTAATATTTTAGAACGATAACTTCCTGTTTCCTGTTGCTGACTTCCTCCATCTATTTCACATTAAAAGCCCTAAAGCGATGTACAGAAAGTGATTTCATATGCACAAGACAAGATCCACACAAAAATTACTTTATCAAGAAACACTTTCCAAAATCTGATGTTGCTAGGCAACACTTTATATCCCAGCAGAACTCAGTACCTGTGTTTATTTTCTGCTTGCAGGGCAGTAGACTCTTATTTATTTGAAGCGCTTTTACCACTTTTGCTATTTTAACGGCACAGTTCAAAAGGGTTGTACTTAGTCTCTTAATTAATCATGGGAGTGTCTCATTGGTTAACATGCAATAAACCAATCAGAGGGCCGTCTCTCGTTCCCTTTAAAAGCCAGGAGCGCTTGCACGTCAGCCGATCGCTTTTATAATTCACACAGAATTAGATTGTGTAGAGATGCACTGCACACAGCTCTGTATTGTATTGTAATGTTCCACCTGACTTATCCGATCACCTGAAGTGCACTTTCACTCACGGGTGCCCACTCTGTCTGTGTGGAGCAGACAGAGTGGACACCCGTTGAGCGCACTTCTGCTTCCTCAGATGGGCGCAAGTGTATCTGCTATTTAAACAACGTGGGCACTGGAGAGGAAACTGCGTCGGTCTGAATCCAGCAAAGACACTTGCATTCAGCTTTGCGCCTGCTACACCCTTGGGTGCACAACACTCCACCCAAATTAGACTCACAAGACACTTCTAAAACAACAAAGTCCATAGAGTGTGTTTAACATAAATGTGCAAAACAACCAGGGCGCTATATTAAGACTACGAAAGACACAAACATCACAACCACAAGAAGAACCAAAAACCCCAGACTGAGCGGCAGCAACACCAGCAGCCCCCATGATAGAGGCCTCCGCCCCTTCTGATGCTGGCACCAGAGCTTTTAAACCCCTCCTCCCCAGGCCAGGTGCATCTCATGGAGCAATCAGGGACAGCCTGGGCGGAGCTTCAGGACAAAAGCACCAGGAACACCCTTTGTCTTCTCACCTCTTTTCCTCTTAGAAGCCTAGTTTCTGATTCTTTCTTTAACTCATACTTTAGACTTCTCACATTTCAGGCAGGACGATTAAAACATCAATCTTAACTCTGGCTCATTTACACCTTAATTGTTGTTGATTACTGTGCATTGTCCCTGATGAGTAATACATATTTAGGGAAGCATGCACGGCCCACTGGGCTCGTGTTGTTATTGCAGGGGCAGTGTGAGCGACATGAACTTGGCAAAGAATAAAACCCAGAATGCCTCATCGGGGGGAAAAAATGTGTTAAGAAGAAGGTGACAGTGCTTGCGATGATGTGATCGTACATGGCACTCCCCTGCTGCTATCAGAGAGTGTCAGAGTAAATCATCGGGCTCCGATGACGGACAGACTTGGCAGTAAATGACGGAGAATCAAACATGAAACACTCTCTCCCTGAGGGCTGCTCTCTGTCGGCCTGCCTGTTTGTCTTTGGCATGAGTCGGCTGATTGAAGATCCACAGAGGGTGCGAATCGTAGCAGGAGCCGTGTGCGTGTCTGTCTGTGTACGTTTGCATTTGTTTGTAATTCAGGTCATTCAGTTACTTATTTCAGTCATCATCACAAATATTTCCCTTTTTTGAAGGTGCTAACAGAAGCTTGTTTGAGGATGGACGCACCAGGATGTCCAGGCAGGCGGCTTTGAGCAGAGTGATCTGGTCAGCGATGGTCAGGCCGGTGAAACCCGGCACCCGCTTGGCGAACTCCACCACCTTGATGATGCACTTGGTGGCGAGCTCGCTGAACTTGTCCCACAGCCCGAGGTCCAGCTGGATCCTGTGGTCTGAACTGGAGTTCTGGACGGAGGAGAAAAAAGATCATGAATGTCAATTACCTGATGTGATTATAAATAAACCATCAAGACATATTGTTTCTTTTTGTGACGATGGTGTTTAGACATTTCAAATCTTTGACAACAATGAAAGCAGCCATGTTCACTTTCAGCTGCATTTAGTGATTTTTTTTGGGCCATTGAAACAGGCTGTAAACACAGCAGTGTCATCTTATAAAATTGATATCACTGATAAGTTAGCAAGCAGTCGCCTCTTTCCACATCTAGCAGACACAGAGCAACACTATCATTGATTTGGAATCATGTTTATGTCGACCTGATGGATCAACGTCCCATTTTTAGCTCTGTTCTGTCCCCATCCACCGCCGCGAAGGAAAATTCACTTAGTAAAGCTGCAGCCGTGAGACCAAAACAACGAGCTAAAAGACACTAAAATCAAACATGGCAAACACAGAGCTGAGAGGAGCTGCAGAGCTGTGTGATGGTTTTCGACACCTTTGACATAAATATAGTAATTGGATCGACTGCTGTGTAAAAATATTGATTATAGCAGCTAAAAGACACAATCTGACTGTAAAAGGCCACATGACAATTTGTCATCATGACTTTCCAAATTGAGACTGGAATACTATGATTATAACTGAGCTTTGACCGCACTGGTGGCAGCCATGATGTTACTAAAGCAGATCAGAACCTGATTCTCAAACATTAAACAACAGAAATAGAGCTGCGGTGCCAAACTGATCATAATCCAGTTAAAACGTTTTTAATCTTTTTAATTAGTAGATTTTCAAGATCAATTTTAAGCACAGAGACGTTTTGAAACTTCAATAATGAACCTTTTTAACCTTAAATAAATATCTTATTCTAAAACTCCTAGAAAAAATGATTGAAGATTTGCTTATTAAATGTAAAAGTCATGGGTATCCACCCACTTATTTCAAACCTGGAAGTTCATTTTGTCTGTCCAGAAGCTGTTTGTCATTCCCTCTGTATTTCCTGACGTTACTCATTATTCAGGCGTCACTGAGTTCTGTTGACTTGTTAAAGCACAAATGTGAGGGGAAAATCATTCATGTATGTCTGAGAAGGGCACGCCTCGATTCAATATACCAGTTAGATTACCGTATTGCATTACACTGGGAAGTTTTTGCTTTTATGTCATGAAGGGATGGGCCGATTTCCCTGATTGTGATGGATGTGTGTCCCGGTTTGCATGAATGTACCCTGTGTGCTTTTTGTGCGTTTATTGTTGTTGAGTACGCAAATCTCCCTGTTGTTCTAACAGCACAAAAGCATTGAGTCTGAATTTACATCTTCACCAACAATGACGACTATGAACAAAAACAGATTTCCCTGTGGCTTTGGTTCAGACTGATAAATGAGGTGCAGCGGCCACAGTATTTGTGTAGACTTCTATTCAATCCTCCCTTTTCCTTTTTTCTTTTTTGTTTGCTTTCCTTCCATTTACATGTGCAAATCCTCGGTGCAATACAGACAAACACAACTGGACCGTTAAGGCACAAATCCTTAGTGGATGTCCCCCACAGTGTTCAGTTGATCCCAGTAAATCATGATCGCAACTTGTCCACAGGTAGGAATACAGTACAATTTAATTTAATTATATGAAGAATAAAGTTGCCAGTTATAAAGGAAAATAAATATGTTCTTGGGTTTAAATGGATCAGCTCTGGATTTTAATCTTAAACTAAATCCTAACTAACGTAACCAATAGTTTCAGTTTTTTTTCTGGGAAAGTGTTATCAAATATTCACATTTCTTGTGTTTAGCTGTAACTAATTCTATTATATGAAAACTGGTAATAAGTTGATTTTTTTTTTCTTAATAACCATGTGTTGAGCCACTGTGAGCATCAAGCTCTGACCTTTCAGTAACAAGACGGTCTCTGAATAATAATCAAAGATCCCTCTTTGCTACAGATCATTCCTGCATTCCCCATGAGCTTGTCAGAGCTCAGTAATCCCGTCTCTGCAACTCCTAACTTGTTTTGCTTCTACAGTGACAGATTGTGGGTAAAAATAACTTTTCCTTGCACAGAAATGTTTAAAAAATAAGTAAAATACAGCAAGTTTTGGGAAACTTGGGACAGCTTTGTTGTTTTCCCTCTCTGCAGATTATCATCATGCCGAGACTCACCGTGGTGTATTTTCCCAGCTGGCAAAGGGAGGGGAAGGTCTCTCTGTGAGCCCTGCAGATCTTCTCCACTATCAGGCCGAGCTCCGCCGTCAGCTCGTACGTCTCCATGATCGTCATCTTCACCGCTTCTTTCTTCCCCTTCCTCCTGTTCCTGTCGTTTCTCACCGCTGGGGGGAGAAGGATGACGCCAGTTAGGAGATGTTCAGGAAATAAATAGCTGGAAGGGATTCTAAAAGATCAAACGCTGGTACCCGAAGATATTTGGGATTTTGATGTTATTCTTTCCTGAATTTCAAATGTATATACGGCTTCACAAGCCTTTCATGACACTCAGGCTTTGATTTTGAAAATACAAGATACTTATTTTTGTCCACAAAATTCAGACAACAGAGACATTGCTACAGACATTGCTACAGACATTGCTACAGACAGACAGACAGACAGACAGACAGACAGACAGACAGACAGACAGACAGACAGACATTAATAATTAAGTTGCCAATGATTTTTCGGACAATCAACTAATCAATTAATTAACTAGTCATTCCAGCTGTAATATATATATTCCATATATTGCATATAAAAAACAGACCTACATCCTTGTCCAAACCCATGACAAAGAGACGGATAAAATAAATCTGTCCAGCGTTTAATCTTGTAAAGGGACACGGCCTGAGCAGCCATGACAAACAGACGCACATAAAAATGTGTGCACACTGGTTTCCACATATTTTTGGCCGTGATGGGATGTTTTAGTTTTATTATTGAGGTTTGGAAATCAGTCGCTGAACCTCCATACAACGGAGGTGAAGGGCATTTCAATTGAGATTCTTAAAGCATCTAAAGTTAACAATAACAAACTCAACAAACCTCACAATCAGCAGATTTCTCTGTCTCTGGTAGGAAACAGTTGGCAGTGAGCTGTGCGGATTATCTGCTACTCCAGGGAGCACGTGAAGCCGGCTAACGCAGCCTAACCAGGTTAGCCTTTCATAATCGCTTCGGTAACGGTGTCAACATTGTGCTCCACTGACTTTGGCTTAGGCAGCTACACACATGTCAGGGGCGCTCGAGATTATGCAACACCTCAGTCTCTGCCTTCCTCCTCCTCCTCCTCCTCCTCTTCTCTGGGTGCCCTACATCCAGTCCTCATTGTGTAAACACTCCGAGTGAGCTCACATTACACACCGACTGAAGCAGCCAGCGAGCGGTTACATAGCATCCATCTGTCTGCTACATGTGATGTATTTATGTAATATGTGTGTCTGTCTGAGGGTGGACGAGCACCAACAAGAACATGTGGCTGGGTGGATCCTTCACTGCTGCCCTATCGCTGCCCTCAGCTCCCTCCACATAACACACACTCAGTTATCTGGGTCACTTCCCCCCTCCTGGGTTTTACACAGTTTGACTTTGTTTGTGGTGCACAGTCGGGGCGCTCGAGTGCTGCTGGAGTTCACCAGGAACTTCTCACTTTCAAATCGTACAGAGAATAAATCCATAGATAGAAAACGCTGTATTTCAATCTTTACTGAAAAGCAGTGGTGGCAAGTACGACTTTGAGGTATTTGTGCATCTGTATATAAAGTAGTTATAGCGATAACAGTAAATAGCTGCTTACACGCTGATGCATCAGTATTAATAATGTCGTTTATTAAAAGATCGGCTAAAAAAAAAAAAAAAAGCTGAAAAACAGGAACTAGGATGAATTTTCTTCAGCTCTGAACAATGTCTCCAGTTTTTTGTTGTCATGCTGCGTTCAGCCCCGATAACCCCCACCAAAAGAAGACAGGGCAGCTTTGTTGTCGCATGGGAGGAAATGCCCCAGAGCAAAGAAAAGTCTGCAGACAGCTTATTGCTCTGAATGCAGGGAAATAATTAAAGGCCACTCAGATGAATGCTTCAACATTTTTATCAAGCCAGAGTTTCTGTCATCTGGATTTTGGCAGCTGGACAGGCGGAGTTTAGAGAAAAGATCAAGGGTTGCGGGTTGGGTTGGGTTGGGTTGGGGGGGGGCGGTTACACTCTTGGCTGGATATCTGAGAATTTAAGCGAACTGACTGTAGTCTTCATTTTGTCAGCTATTCTTTTAAATTCAGTCTTTGTTGTTAGTTTTATTTTATTTGGCTAACCCGATCATGCTTCTATTTTATTTTTTATTTTTTTAATCAAGTTTCATTTGACTAACGTCTCAGTATTTTAGTCTTATCTTAGTCAAAGAAACCATAACTATTTTAGTCACATTTCGTTCGATAAAAACTGTTGACATTTCTATTCATCAGATTACATTGAACCTTTCAGTGCATATAGCCCAACCACAAACAGGAATGTTTTTTCATAAAATGTGAAACTTATTTCACATTTTATCTTATCACAATCTGGTGAAAAACACAAGCTGAATGAGTAAGAATGCAGCTTTGAGGAATGTATCTGGTCTGATGGTGTCAGCTTACATCCAGACATGGAACATTTTCATATTTATACTTTTATTTTCTACATTGCTTCTCTTCTGATAAAGCGATGCATTTAATCCTTTCCTCAGCCTCATGGAGACGAAGATGGACCCACAGCACAGGAAACAAACCTGCCGCGTTGAAAAGTAAAGAGACTACAGTAGTTTGTCTCCTCTTTTATGTCAACAAAAGTAAAGAGAGATTTTTGTGAGGTTTTTCGTTTTTAAACATTTGTCTCTTTTCGCCAACGATATTTCGCATTGACGACGTCCCTGTTGTCTCTTTATCGTCTCCTCTTGTTCATGATAAACTAGAATTACCGCCAGAATAGTTTCAGATTACAGCCCTGTTTATCCAGCATCATGTAAAATATTAACCATTTGTGTGAAATACTGTCATATTTGCTGTGTGAAGTCTTAAGTTATGGCTAAAACCTGTTTGACCTTTGTCCAAACCAAACTTTAATCAGTTCAACTTCGAGTCCAAATGAATGCGTGTGACATATTTGAAGAAGTTCCGTCGAGGCACCGTTGAGATATCGCGTTCACGAGAAAACGGACGGACGTAAAGACCGACAGACGACGCGAAAACATAATGCCTCCAGCTCTGACTGTCGCCGGCGCAGAGAAATAAAAAGATCCTTGACGAACATGAGTCATAGTTTTCGTTAATGAAATCAACACTAATCACAGGAGCGTGACGCACCAACAGATGTACAGCACAGAAAAACCTGTTTTTTTTGCTAGTATTAGAGCACATTAAAGCTTCGTATCGGCCCATCACTGCAGCACTTTCTACAGTTGAAGTGTGCATTTGTTTCACTGTGGTTTCATGAGTCACTTGTGAAACATGCAACTGGTTCTGCAGAAACACAAACGAAAAACCTGAATCAATGATTCACAGTAATAACACTGACCTTTCCTTCACCTCTTACACTCTCTCTGAAAACTGACATCTACAATCCACTCTCTACTGTCTCTCCTCATCTACTACATTTTGTGAGCGCAGATTATTCCCTCTTTCTTGTCTAATTTCGGCTGTTACAGACACCACATGATTATCAACACGGCAGAGCAAAGAGTCCCACGAGGCCTCCTGCCAAACCAGAGAGGATCAGACACTTACACTCCTTCGACATCCCCACAGCGAAGCACCTCTGCAGCCGGCAGTACTGGCAGCGGTTCCTGGTGATCTTGTTGATGATACAGTTTCTGTCGCGGTGACAGGTGTACACCATGTTTTTCTGCACGCTGCGGCGGAAGAAGCCCTGCGGAGGCCCGAGAGGGGAGGAGAGAGAAGATATTAATGATTTAAGTTGCCAGAGTAGTGGAAATAATCCTGCCTAATGTGATAGAAAATGACCAAACATCGTGTATAAATGTATTATGCATAGAAATATTCGATAACATCACTCCACGAGTTACACATAGAGATATTTCACCGGGAAACTGAAAAGTTTGACCTGCTGGTGACGTGGAAAGAATGATCAAGAGATCACCAAAGTCATTAGAATTCCTCATGAATGTCTGAACAAAATACATCAATTAGATCCTGAGATATTGACTAATGTGCATCATCATGTCACAGTAAAACATGGGCCTTTTGTATTTAGATTACTGATGTACAGAAACTTTTAAAAGCATCACAAAACACCAACAACTTAGATTTACTGCACTGAAGCTTTAGTGTTGTCCTTCACTTGTAAGTCGCTTTGGATAAAAGTAGTAAATGCAAATGTAAATTTAGTTTACTGATAGCAGTAAAGTGCCTGTCAATCAAAGTAAGTGGAGTAATAGCAAAGACGAATCAGTTTCCAAGAAAAGTGTCACAGAGGAAAACATGAATGTACCTACACCCACAGATATCAAAGACACAAATCTCTGTGGAATTACATAAACCAGGTGAATTCAAAGAGGAAAAGGCCTGTGTTTATGTTGTCTAGAGGGATGTCACTGTTACTGTAGTACTGGCTATAGCACACATTACTCACACACACACACACACACACACACACACACACACACACACACACACACACACACACACACACACACACACACACACAGTGATGTTGGTGTTTCCTCTGGGCAAACACAGGAATCAGTAACTGACTAATGCAACAGAAATCCTGTAAAACAGTAACATGCACTAACATATTTACTTATCCTGAGAGCTTCGTAACTGGGTTCAACCCCTGTTTACAGCATGGCACACATTCACAAAATGCTTGCATGTTGTGCAGCAGACCACGGTCCTGATCCGTTACCTTGCAGCCCTCACAGGCGCTGACTCCATAGTGGTAGCCTGAGGACTTGTCTTGACACACAAAGCAGGGCTTGTAAGTGCGAGGAGGTGGAGGCGGCGAGGGGGGGCTGGTGAAGAGATCATCTGAGCTGGAGCTGGAGCTGGAGCTCTGGCTGCCCACTGCTGCAAACACACAATATCACACCTTATAGTTCATGAAGGCAATTAAGGAACTTTAAAACCCTTAGCGCCTGACTGCTGCAACGTGTCAAAAATCACAACCCTTGAAGTCATAACTCATTCAGCACAGGCATGATACGTATATTTCTAAATCCACTGTAACTTACACTTTCCAAATATGTTGTTATCTCTGATGTACATTGCAAATAAATGCCCATAAATCCACTGACAAATCATAGAAAAACACATTTTTAACTCCAGAATGTGAGAATTTTCTTCAGTTTCAAACTAATCCAGTGATACATGTCTTTAAATCCATAAATGCATGCACTGCTAACATGAGCTGCTAATAGCTAATTCAGCATACTTTTAAAATTTTCCCAAATGTAAAATAAATAAATGAATAAATGAATAAAACAGGGCTCAAGTTGTAGCCCACATCTAACTTAACTCCATGGCAGTATTATGCTTCCTGTTTACATCCCCCAGTACATGTGACAGGGTTGTTGGGGGGTTTATAATCATCTCATTTTGTCATGGGGGGGGCATCCTATTGTTTCTAATGGCAGCATGAGGCCGAAAATCCTATTTGTACAGCAGAAATATATTTTAAAAAATGCAGATTGAAATATACTGAGCACATACTCCGTTACCTCTGTGGCACAACAAAATGTCAACTTCTTTCCTGATCTCTCATTACCCAAGAACACAATGAGAACCAGGAGCTGTCTTTTTCAAGAGCGCCAAGTTTACATCATAAAAAGGAAAAAGTAGTGGAATCATAACTAACTGATCATGATAAGTGTTAAAGGGGCGACTTGTAAGTTTTTATCTGCCGCTGAACGTGGTTTCTTGTCGGGAGCGGGTGGTGATGACTGTTGCTTGACAAGAGCTTCAGCCATGGTTGAGTTTACAAGACAAAAGGTTATAATTCGTCCTCTGAGCAGCGCCACGTCTTCAGGACAGATTGGAGGCTGCAGTGAGTCGCTATCGGAAAGTGACGAGACAGGCTGAGGCTAGCTTGTTAGCGTGCTAACTTTAACGGAAGGAAAGACGCGATATAAACAAGAGTTAACATCGGTGTTGTTCTCCAACCCTGGAGACAACTCTTGACGAGTAAAGGAATGAAGTTTGATGCTGAACTCGCGATATTTCTTCTAAACTGGTAAGTAAACAGCTGCTAATGCTAATGTTGGCTATGTAGCGATAGCAAAACTTAAAAATAACTCCTTTAATCAAAAGCATGTGAAGTCAAAAACATCAATATCTTGGGGGTCTGTTAATGGGGCTTTAGACTTTCAGCATTACTTCTAAAATGAATGTGTAGAAAGACAATGTGGATATATGGTCATAAACAAATGTGGAAATATATAAAAACATTACATTTTCAAGTTGTGAAGGAAGCTAACTGTGTCCATCCTCACAGCGGCCACGGCACTCTGCTAAACGCCACGTATGTTCAATTTCACAAAGCTGCTATGAGATTTAAATGAGTAAAGTCAAGCAATGATCTCAGAGCATTACTTAGTCACTGTGTCCGGCTCAGTGCTCAGGACTCTCATGTAAATCTATACCGATAAATGTAACATTTCCCTCCATCAATCCCAGCAGGCAACCGTCCCACTTAAAACCCACTTTAGAGAGGAGGTTTTGCTCTCGTCTGCGGGGCTCGCTCAGCCTCCCGCCGACTCAGCGCTCACATCCACCGCCCCAACGCTGACAGAAAACGAAGAGAGCCATTTGGAAAAGGGAACAAAAACGAGAAAAATTGTTCATCTCCATCCCCCTGAACCCGTGGCCTCTGGTTGAACCTGGAACCGGCGGGTCAAACGAGGACACCCCCATCAGCCCAAGCGCTCTCCCAACGCAAAACAATGCAGGAGCATGCCACAAGCCCAACTGACTGATGAGCGGGAGGGAGAAGAAACAGAAAGTGTGTGTGGTGGGGCGGTGTAAGTGATTCGGTCGGGGGAAGGGGGGAAAAGAGGGTTAGCCCCAACCCCAATTTAGGTGGTGTTATTTGATGTATGCCACAATGCACCGTGTGACTCAAACATTTAAATCAACAAAGGATTTTCAGGCTGAAAGATAAGGAACAACAAAGGAAGGACCTGAGTGAAAAGACCAAAGCTAAAATCTCACCTTATAAGTGAAACAAAGTGTATAAGCTCATTCATAGATGCTACATGATGCTAAATGTTATTTATGCTTACACTGGTATTAAGAAAGAGAACCTAAATACTACAGCCGTAAATCAAAATTCAACCTAATAAAACCTTTGTTTCTGTTTTCATAAATGTCAAATTTAACTGAGTTACTAGTTAACTAGTTATAACCTTTTATAATTTTTTCTCTTCACTTCTCCTTTATTTGTTATGTTTCATTTTGCTCACAATGCTTAAAACTGTCTGGTTGTAGTTTCTCCACTGTGAGGATTTGCTGGTTTTCTCTGTTTTATCATTATAATCTGGATGTCTCTAGGATTTGGGCCGTTGGTCGGACAAAACTATGTCAACAAGGACTTTGGGATAAGCTGTAGCATATTTTTCACTATTTTTAAAAAACATTTTATAGACCAAAAGATTAACGGATTAATCAAAAAATGGTCTGCTGATTAATCACTAATGAAAATAATCGGTAGTTGTAGCCATAGTTATTTTTGGCCTGCAACAATTATTCAATTATTTGCATTAGCGATCATTTTATTTTGTTCTATAAAAGGCCAAAACATTTGACGTTCTCAGAAGTCTTATTTTGTCTGATCCATGCCCCAAAACACAAACACATTTCATTTAATGTCATTTATGACAAAGAAAAACATCAAATCCTGACATTTGAGAAAGTGCAACAAGCAAAATTTCTGCATTTTTGCTTGAAAAACAATTAATTAATTATCAAAATAGTTGCTGATTAATCTTTGAATCAACTAATTGCTTAATTCATTAAATACCGCAGCTTTGGGTTATTTTTTTTAATAATGTATGACATTTATGACATGAATACAGTGTGTATTTTTATGATATTATGTTCTGAAACGTAATTCATGAATTAAATTTGTTGATGAAAAAAATCCACTTGTTTTTATCTCTTCTTGGGTAAAAGAAAAAAAAATCTAGATTGTAGATTTTCCTGCCTGGGAGATAATAAATAATACATTTACTCAAGTACTTTACTTTAAAATAGGATCTTGAGGAACTTTACTTCAGTATTCCCATTTTATCCTAATTTCTACTTCTTGTTCACCAAATTTCAAAGTGAAATATTGTTATTTTTTACTCCACCACTATTAAAACCAACGATTATCATAAACATTATAAATAATAACAAATAATATATCACTTTTAGGGCCCATTTTTCTGCAGAACTATTATTGTGTGATACTTTCAGTATATTTTGCTGATAATACTTATGTAGTTGTGAATGTTGGACTTTTACTTGTAACAGTAGTATTTTTACGTTTGCTGTGCTGGTACTTTTACTTAAGAAAAGGATCTGAGTACTTCTTGCACCACTGGCACAGTCGGGCTCTCCTCTGACCTCCTGAGCTGGTGACCGTCCGGTGAACCCGCGGTGACCCCAAACTGACCGGCCCTGCCCCGTCCCGTCCCAAACACAGACCACCACCCTGACTCTGCGCTCAGATACAGCACCCTGTTTTCTGCTGCGCTTCACATCCCTTCTCTGTTCAAAAGAAAGCTCCTGCATGAGGAAACTCATCATGAAAAATGTCCCACTATGAACAGTTCATGAATGTGGAATGAAAACACTTCATTTCAACTGCCTCATTTAGCATTTATAAGCAGTTCATAAACATTTAATGATTTAAAACACACTATAATGTAGTTATAGGCAGCTATAAGGCCATTTTTAAGTTCTTCCTAATGTACAGTATTTGTCAAGCGTTATAATCTCTCATGTGATGACATATTTCAGCTGTTTTTTTTTATCTATATCATCATTCATTAACTGTTTACAAAGCAGCTTCCACTTATGGATGCACTCAGGAGGAGGTATAGTTATTGACAAACACATTCATAAACGTTCATATCTGCTTACAAGGACAGTATAGTGTGTTATAAACCATTTATTGAATGTTTAAATACGTGATTAGAGGAAAACTCAAATTAAACCAGAATGAAACGAGTTTCACCAACCGGATGTGGAAAAGTTAGTCTCGATTTCCATTTTATATGAGTACGATTAGCTGAACAAATGTGACAGGAGGCCGGGGATACAGAACCAAGAAGATTCTCATATTTTAAAGTCTTTTCATGGGCTTCGTGTTAGTATTTTAATATTTGATTTTAATATTATTTGACTTGTTTTTAAAGCACTTAATGTTCTGACAACAGCATTTTTGTCAGCTAATAAACTGAAAACCTACTTTTATTTAGCCTGGCTTTTGATGATGCTTTATGGCCATTATTTATTTAGATTTCTACCCTCTTCTTTATTTTATTTGTTATCAAAAATTATTCATTTTATATTCTTTATTTATTCTATTGGTTTCATTCTATTCATCATTTTTTATCTCAGATTGTTTTACTGTTTTCATTTGTACTGTCTTATTATCAGGTTGTCAGTCATCTGTAAATCACTCTGAATTACACTAAATTGCATGAAAGGTGATTTACAAATTAAAATTGATTTATTGAACCAGGTAATGGAAAAGTCAAAATGCTGTAAACTTCATCCTTATCTGCAGTACATGTTATTTCTACCTTTGACCCACCAGTGCAGCCTAATGTTTGGAAACTCTATTCCAATGTGATAGTGTAACAAACAACCTGACTTTTACTGGAAAATTTTAAAAAAAACACCACACAATGAAGTACCACTTGAAAATACTAGGTGCAGGGTTATTGGTTAAAGTAATGGTGAGTAAATTCACCAGCTATAATTTAGTTTAGCAAAGATATGAAGAACCTTTTGTGGTGGAGGGTGTCCCGCACACATATGAAGCCATTTGAGGCAAATTCATGTTTTGATTTTGAGCCAAATATTTTGAAACAAAATTGCCCTGACTTAACATAATTTAATTGGTTTTAGATAATAACAGGGTTTTTTTTCCCCCTCGTGTTAGACCTGAACGCAGAGTTGTCCTGTTTTTGTGAAGCAAAACATCACTGATTCAAACATGAACTAAAACATCAGTCTGCAGTTTCCACCTACATTGCGAGCACCGGCTCTCCTGCCAGTCCGACTCGATCAGCTCGGGGAAGAAGGCTGCCAGATCCTGCTCCTGCTCCTGCAGCATGCAGATGGGACTGGGTGAGCTGTAGAAGTCCACGATCTCTCCGGGACCGAAAGACTGAAATTCCATATAGTCAAACATGATGTGGTTTCAGCGATGTCCGCCTGGAGATGTTGCCCGCATGGGGAATCCTGCACAATGAGGCGGTTTCTCTCTCTCTCTCCGTCTCTCTCTCTCTCTCTCTCTCTCGAAGTTTAACTGTACTTGATGCAAATTGTGTTTTAACGCTACAACATGACTGTGTTACGTTCAGAGGAGGCGTGTGCGCTCAGGGACAGACCTATATCTCCCTGAGACGTGCAGAAACAGTTTGCATGTTGACGCGCGGACAGCAGACTTCAGTCCCCCGGTACAGACGCAGCGGTTCAACACATCCAGATCTGGAGGCTGTTTGGCATAACAAAGTTTGTTCCGAGACTTCTTCTTCTGCTTCTTCTCCTCCTACCTCTTCTTATCTCTTCTTTATTGACGAATGTCCCAACTCAACCTGCTTCATACTAGTTATGTCACAGCGCCCGGTGGTGTTACCTAATGTATGCGGGTGAACTCTCCGTGAACCTCCTCCGCTACTGACCTTCACATGACCCAGCCGCTGTCTGACATCACCATCAGCGGTGGAAACAAGTAACTGAGGTCCTTCACTCCACTGAAAGTAGCCTACCTCAATCCGACATTAAATTCAATTCAATTAAAATTCACATTAAAGGAATGGTTCAACACTATAGGAAAATTTTTTTTTTGCAGAGAATGAGATCAGAAGTTTGGGCACCACTTTTATAAAGACTTTATCAGCTTTAATTTATGGTTTATAAATGTTTACTAATGCTTTAAGTTTGGGGAAGCCTTCAAGTCTGCAGTTGTGGATGTTAGTAAATCAGTAAAAAAAAAGGGTCCCTCATGTCGCACTATCTAATAAGTTTTAAAGTTTGCAGTTATAAATGTTACAAAGCCAGTAATAAATGCCAATGGGTTTGTAAAGAGCCATCAGCAAAACACCTTCCAAAGGTGAGTGGTCAAACAGTCCATTGGAGGGGGATTTTCCACGTCTTGGCAACCCAGCATCTGTTACTAAACGTTTGCAGCTCATGCATGAAGCCCTTTAATATCTTTAACTAACTAAAATTGTGGCATATCAGAAAATGGTTCTTCTATAAGCATTGCACCTCCTGACAGTTGAAAAAAAAAAGTCAGAATTGACGCAAATGAATCCCAGGCATTCTTTTAAAAAAAAACCTGACGCCTACATTACCCACAGTGCAATTTGACCACCAAAAATGCTATGTCCACACTGCTACGTTTTCGTTTTAAAACGCATCTCTTTTGCTTCGTTTTTTGCCTCCAGTCCACTCGACTCGGAGCCGTTGTGAAACGCTGCTGGCCCCGTTTTAGTCTGAGAACTCCGGGGGTTTCGTTGTAGTCTGAACGGGCGAAAAATGGAAACCTGTGGAAACGAAAACGTAGTCGCTTCTTGATTGGGTCTCATCTACCTCGACTGCAAGTGGTGAAAGCAGCGCGGATAACGAATTACATGCGTTACTGACCTTGTTGTTTTTGCCAGCAGCTTGTGTGGAGTTAAATTCTACATTTAATGTCTTTGCTGTTCCTCGTTCGTAGTATTTTTTGTTGTTGCAACTAATCAACTGCAACAAGACAATCTGCTTCCTGTTTACACTGTCTCGCGCATGCCCAGTGTACGCGATTGCGCAGGTATGTATGCGTTTTCAGGTGTGGTAGTCTGGACGGAGATTGTTTCCGTCTGAAAACGCCGTTTTAAAATGAAAACGTAGAAGTGTGGACGCAGTCTTAGTCGGAGATTCGGGTGTGAATGATCGTGTGATAGCAGCGGCTAATGTAGCCTCGAGATGCTAGCATTAAACTTGATTGTTTTCATTAGCCGACACTGACTCCTGTGACATCACTTGAGGCATTTTTCTTCAGCCTGTGTGCTGCTTCCTCTGGAGCCAGAAAGGGTTTTAGATACGTTTTTTGTTTCACATATGCAGAGCTGTTGTTTGACATATTGTTGAATGTTGGACAGTACCAGGTTAGCCGCTTCCCAGCAGTTTTGGTCTTTATGCTAAGCTAGTCGCCTCATTGCTGTAGCTCCGTATTTAGCACACAAACATATGAGTGGAACTTTTAAGTAAAAGCAGCTTAAACAAAACACTCTGAAGTATCGCTAGGAAAATATAATCATTGTGAACAAGGACAGTTGATACATGCTAACATGCTAACACATGATTGATCATTTCTTATGCTTTCAGATCAAGATAACAGATAACATGTACCTCTACAGGTTAAAAAAATCCTATGCTATAAATATGTCTTACCATAGTAAAATCATCCCATCATCAACCTCTAATCGGTTTTTGTTTTCTGAGAAATTTACACAGAGATTTAGCAGGTTACAGGATTTTACTTAATGACATAAAGTATCTAAGGTTCAATGTGGAATCATAAGCCTTTAATGCATGATATCAAATACAGTTAAAAAAAAACGGTTTTAAACATTTAAGACAAACCAGTTCATCCAAACTATCCATTACCCATGATCCATATTTATATTTATTTCAGCAAGGTATTTATTTATTTATAAGACATTTTTTGTCCAAATGTTGCATTTCATGGTTTTGCCAGCTGATTTTAGAGCAGTGCTCTCGTATAACTAATTTATGAGTCGCCTGATTGAACTGTCAGTGACACACCTGACTCTGGCTTCAGATTTTGATGCAGGATTTTTAAAGTTAAATGCTCACTCTTGTTGGATTAAATGCTGAGTTGAGTATTATTTGAATGTTAATGCTTGGTTTTCAATAATATATAGCTGTTTTTTTTGTGTCGTGTGTTTTAATTTAGCCAGAAAAAGTCTTGTCTCTTCTCAACTGATCTGATAATGAAAAACAAATTCATTAAAATACATACTTAATTCTTAATTAAAATTACACAAGTGCATTACTATCAGTATGCTGGAAAACATTCAGGTTTTTAGGTCTGGATTTGCCATAAAGGGAAACTCGTTTGTTTTAAATAAAGGACATCAGAGCAAAGCAGATAACACTGATGTTCCAGTATTGGCATTTCATGATCGGAGCCATGTGGCCTTTTACAAAATCAATACTTTTTAGTCTCTGTTTTTCTTCATTCACGTCCACTTCAATTCTTGATCCTTGACTTTAAGTGAGAAATATTTGCAGTTAGGAGGAGCCATAATTAAATCTACCGGAAGACAAAGTAGGTCAGCTGCAAGATGGGTTGGTGGGTGGGGGGAAGGAAATCTGTTCCACTTCAAAATAATGGAACTAATTTACAACATTCATCAGCTGGAAATGACTGAAAACAAGTTCCCTGCCCTAATAACAAAAAACAAAGAAGAAATATATAGAAAAGGAATTTAATGCATCATCTGAAAATGAACCACTGAAGAGAGAGGGAGTGCAGCAGGCAGGTGGTGCCAAAGAAGAAGGTTTTGTTCTATTTTGTTAGAAAATAAAAAAAATACACTTGATCTCTCTCAATGCCACTGCTAACCCCATTGAGGCGTAGAGGCAGCACTGCTCCAATGTTAAAGGAGGCTAATTACTCCCAGTATCTCCCACACTCCAGGGAGGCGAGGTCATCCAGAGGACAGGCATGTGAAACATTCCTGCAGCCTGCTGCTGCTGCTGCCGCTGCTGCTGCTGCTGGACCTCCCTCCCAGCTCAGTCTTCCCCCTGTCCCCCTTTCTCCTCCTTCATCCATCCTCCCGTGGCTCCTCATCCTCCTCCTCTTTCCTCTGTCCCATTTAGCATTGCTCACATTTTTTTCTTGCTCTCCATCTTGATCGCTCTCTCCAGTATTCTTTCAGTCATGTGTTTAAATTCTGTGGTAAGAGTGCATCTATTCAGCCATTCATCAGTGATTTGTCTACAGCCATGTCAGCAGCTCTGTGAGGCTATGTTTGTTTTAGAGTAAATGCTAACATCAGGCTGCTCACAATGACAATATTAACATGTTGATGTGAAGCAGGTGTAATGTTTAACGTGTCCACTGTCTTTGTTTAGCGTGTTAGCATGCAAACATTTGCTAAATAGCATTCAGGCTGTTTTTTTTTTCCAAAAAGTCAAGTTGAAACTAATATAGCATGAAACAGACAGTAACTGCTTAATTCTCACAGGTCAATGCAGTTTAAATGTGTATTTTCTTCCCAATTTCAAACTGATATAGAAACTGATATAGAAAGGAGTTTTTTCAACGGTGTGATCATTTTAGAGGTTGTAGTTTGTGGCGTTGTTATTTATTCTAACTTCTTTGATATAAATGGGGTGAAGAAGTCTCCCCTTAATGTATAAAATCACAAACACCCAGACAGAAACCACATCTTGACTTTGTTAAAGCTGTAAAATCCTTTTCATCTGCTCCTCATTTTGTGCATTTATATGAGTGTCTGCAGCATTTTTGCCAACTATGGCGTTGCACCAAATGGTACAAAGGAACAAAATGACCAAACGATCGTCAGCCTTCCTTTTGCTTCTTTACAACCAGTTGTAAACCTTCAGTTGGAGCCTGTTACCACTGAAGTTATTTATTAGTGCAATATATCTCTTTATTTTCACTGTCACACAAGGCGGAACAGGGTTACAGGAACTGAACAAGTTTTAAATGGCTCCTTGTCAAACTCCTCTTTGATGTTGTATTTGATTTTCTAAAGGGTCGAACCTGGCCTATCAAACAGCTGAAAAAAAAGGCCAGTCTTGATTATTGATAAATGGTTGCCATGATTGTTTTTAATTTGGAACAGCATCTGGGGCCCATGGCAGCTATATTCGCTGCTGTCCAAACCCTGACCTGTAGAGTCTGATATTCATGTCTGCTTACTTTACAACGTTTACATATTACAATGACACTAGCCAAACTCATACATTTTTTTATTAGCAGTTTTTAACTCACAGTCAGAGGTCATCTTCTGATAGATAAAGTTATTCACACTCACACTGGTGTTAATTAATATATGCTTATTGTAGATATATAAATCCACACATAAGGTTGAAAAGATCTATATTTCAATACACTTACAAAATAGTCTCTGCTTGATCATATTTAGTTTGCTAAAGTAAAAACAAAATCTATCTTGAATGTTACTTGCAATGGAAGCAAATAATTTTCAAGTAACCTGCTTTAACTATTGTTCCAGTAGCCAATGAGCCTATTAACTGTAAATGCTGCTCTCAGGTTTGACTAATGTCAGGATAATTCACAGCTAAGCATCACTGGCTGGCAGAGGATGACCTGTCGCTCTGCATGGCTAATGTTTTATTGTGTTACAGAAAACAAATTGTTGCTAAAAAGCTGATAATATTTCTCAAGTTTGAGCAATGCAAGTTTTGAGGTGTGAGTTTAAATGTCTTCCCGAATCAGTGTCCCTTCAGACTGAGGTCAAAATGCAAAACTAATAAATGTTTTGTTCCTGAAGGGTAGGGTTTTGCACAAAGGATGTGTAAGAACATTTGAATTTCATTCAAATGTCTAATTTACCTATATAAGACACAGCTCACTGCGAGGCTTTGGCGGCCGGAAAGTAACCAAGGGAAGTGATTTGACTGATATATGTCCCTATCGTCACTGAGGCACTCAATTTGCATTACACATGCCCTGAACTTGATGGTCCAAAAGAGGTCTCGACCAGACTCAGGGACTCTCAGACCTGAGGGCAAAGGCAAGGAAGCTCTTAGGTCTGTTCCGATGCAGCACCACTGCAAAGGTATGCTACATTGTATTTGCATACCATTACAGACTATGCTCGAAGGTTGACAAAGTCTTAGCTCCACATATGCCCCACCTTTTTGCCCAGTAGCCAGCCAGGAGCTAGGTGGAGTCAGGCCCTGCCAAGATTGTGACGGCGAAGCAGCCAACTTTGATAACAACCCATAACAAATAAACATAATTTATCTCAAAAACCAATCAGTGTTAAATGGATGCTTATTTGGTTTGGAAACAACGGAGACGCCCAAATTATCATGCATGGAGTGATCACAAGTTGATCTAGCTGCCTCCCTCCTTGATGAGAGATGGCAGGCTGTATTCTGTATGACTTGTATCTGCAAAGCTTAATGCTCAACATTAAAGCATTGATGGTGCACTGGGTTAATGGCTTGCCTCGCACTTGTGTTACCCACAATGGCATGATTTCGAATCTCATAAGATTCGTTTTTAATTTCCTACGTTCAAAATGAATGAAAATGAATATTTTTTTGTACATGGCACATGTCTATTCAAAAAAGACTCTAAAAACTAATCTGATAGGTCCAACAACTTAATGAAAATAGACAAAGAAGTGTCTTCCTGTTTTCAGTAGCTTCTGTAATAACATGGGAAAGAAGAGCCACGGGTTAGACCTGGTCTGAAATTGTCAAAATAGTTGCTTGCTTTATTTTTAAACTGATTCAGCCAACTTTAAACAATAATTAAACAACAGATTTTTCCTTTTTTTTATTCTAAAGCTTTACTGTTCCAAGCATGTTGGAAAAATGTGGCTTCACTAAATTACGCAACTTTTGAACAAAATACCTCATGTTACCAAATAATCAGCAAAGTAAACAACACTGAAGATGATTAATAATATAATTTAATTATTAATTTTATGTGTTCTAACATTTAATTACATTTAAATTTAAATTGTATTATGCAGTCCTTGTAAGAAGATGTAATAATATTAGGACATTTCATGAATGCAATATAAAGCCAAAGAACAATGATGATGTATTGACCAACAAGAAAATATTGATACATTTTTGATAAAAATATTATTTTCAAAATATAGGTAATAAAGATTCTCAACAAAATACAACAGGAACAACAAACACCA